>NC_061115.1:153179456-153232666 GCF_002878395.1 Capsicum annuum | reverse complement strand
TCGCAACAGATTACCCATCTGTTATAAATTATCAAATAGACACTGCCATCTGTTATAGTTAACCCTATAAGAACTCATCCCTAGTCCTAGATTAATTAATTAAGGTATTATTTGAACATATGAGGTAACAAGAATCGTTTAAGCTCAGAGAAATCGATCGACGACTCTAGTCGAGTGGAACGCAATATCGTCTCATCATGCAACTGGCAAAAGACTCAATTGAAGTTGTAGTTGACCCTATAAGAACTCACCCCTAGTCCCAGATTAATCAATTAAGGTATTAGTGTAACATATGAAATCAATTAAAATTGTATAAAAACAAATGTTCAACTAGTTGCAACAGATAAATTATCTATTATAAATTATCTAACAGATTAAGTCATTTGTTACAATAGATTACCCATCCATTGTAAATTATCAAACAAATTAAGTCATCTGTTGCGAAAGATTACCTATCTATTGTAAATTATCAAATGGATTAAGTAATCTTTCGTAACAGATTACCCATCTGTTGTAAATTATCAAATAGGCGTTGTTGTCTATTGTAGTTGACCCTATGAGAACTCACCCCTAGTCCTAGATTAATCAATTAAGGTATAAGTTGAACATATAAGGTAATAGGAATCATTTTAGCTTAGAGTGATCGATCGACGACTCAGGTCAGGAGGAACGTAATACTGTCTCATCATGTAATTGCCAAAAGATTCAATTAAAGTTATAGTTAACCCTATGAGAACTCACCCCTAGTCCTAGATTATTCAATTAAGGTATTAATTGAACATATGTGGTAATAAGAATCGGTTCAGCTTAGAGTGATGATCGATGACTCTGGTCGAGAGAAACGTAATACTGTCTCCTCATGCAATTGCCAAAAGACTCAATTGAAGTTGTAATTGACCCTATGATAACTCACCCCTAGTCCTAGATCAATCAATTAAAGTATTAGTCTAATAGATGAAATCAATTAAAATTGTATAAAAATAAATGCTCAACCTATTACAACAGATTAACTATCTGTTGTAAATTATCAAATAGATTAAGTTATTTATTGCAACAGATTATCCATCTGTTATAAATTATCAAATAGATTAAGTCATCTGTTGCGACTGATTACCCATTTATTGTAAATTATCAAATGGATTAAGTCATCTATCGCAACAGATTACCCATCTGTTGTAAATTATCAAATAGGCGTTGCCATCTTTTGTAGTTGACCTTATGAGAACTCACCCCTAGTCCTAGATTAATTAATTAAGATATTAGTTGAACATATAAGGTAATAATAATCAGTTCAACTCAGAGTGATCAATCGACAACTTTGGTCGAGAGAAATGCAATACCATCTCATCAGGCAATTGCCAAAAGACTCAATTGAAGTTATAGTTGACATTATGAGAACTCACCTCTAATCCTAGATTATTCAATTAAGGTATTAGTTGAACCTATGAACTCATTTAAAATTAAATAAAATGAATGTTCAATCTGTTGTAACAGATGTCTTTTCTGTTCGATTTAACCAAACAGATTAAGTCATCTGTTGCAACAGATTACCCATCTATTGTAAAATATCAAATAGATTAATTCATCTATTGTGACAAATGGCCGAGATTTGGAAATTTTCAAATAGAAATTGTCATTTGTTGCACTTAGATATTTTAAGATCCTTTTTTAAAGCAATTTAGGTATTTTTTGTCTGAGATAAAAAAGATAAAATACTAAGGCGGTAAAAAATATTACTTGGACAACTTAAAAACCTCCTAAGTGAGTAGTCTTGTCTATTCTTTTCAATGTCATCGTCTCTTCGTGGTCCTCAAAAGTTATTAATGAATATTTAAAATCCATATCTAGAATACTCTCTCATTCAGCCATAAAGATGCCTCATTGGTTAAACAAATGGGTAATTTATTGCATCGAATTGGTCATCTATTGGTTCACTTAATTTTTTATTACCCTTTTGTAATGTTCTTTTTGTTCTTCTCTTTTTCATCAAATGTATTTCTCTTGTTTACAGATAAAGGAAAGTGAAACTGGATCCACGTTTGCCTGACCAGTATTAAAGGCTAGAGTAAAGATGGTTTCGGAGGAATAAACTGCCTGCAGATGGAACCACTTCATATGTGGGAGGTATGTATTACTGATCAACCTATTGTGAAAACACACATCCAGTATAATGATTTAGTGAATATTTGTTCTTTACCGATTAGGTGTTAATCCTTCAAACAAGATATGGCATTTTATAGTTAAGATTGTTAGGTTCAAACTAGTAAGGTTGAGGGACCAAGTAGGTGGTGTCGATACCCTATTACAATTTAATGACCATTTATGCTCATATTTTTATGTCAAGTTTGGGAAAGGTTTCAAGTTCTTAGCAGTAGTGTAAATACCCAATAGTGATTAGACCAATTTTAATGGCATAATGGACTTCTTGAAAGACCTCCAAAGCCTCACACTGCAGAAAACAATGATGGAACTAATAAAAATTCTCATGGTCCAAATTTATATGGATGGGTTACTGGAGGAGACTATTATACAGCAGAAGGAGCTTGGGAGAATACCTGTGCGAGAAAGGGGAGGTTGAGAAGGTTATATATCATCTTAGACCTTGTTTAATAGGAAACACAGGGTATGAAGGAAAGTGTAGAGAAATTGGCTAATGAAATTGACATGAAAAATAAAAAAATTGGATGAGTTGTGAATCTGAAAGTGTATCCAAAAATGAAAATCCATCAGTCGTTAAAGAAAAGGAAGAATGGTTAAGAGGAGTGGAGCTGGTCATTTTGCTAGAGACTGCAATTAGCGAGCGTGGCCTCAATGAAAACCCACAAAATATAGGACCAGAACTCTAAGGAAGCAGTTTTGCGAGCATGGAAAGTGGTAAGATTATCGGTCAGAATTGAAACCTGAACAAACCACTCCTGAATTAAAAATATGGGATCAAGTCAAGGTGGTAATTTCTCAAGTTAAACTTGCATCCCATGACTCCTTTTTATGGATCTGGTTAGTTCAAAGCAGTGGAAACAACAAGGCATGGGATTTTTGCCCAACTTCAGACCTTTTTGTTTCTACTGCCATTGACCTAATCATAGCCACAAACAGAAGGCATGGCATGCAAGTTAGACTTCATAAATTGACGCCTTGACTTTCCTTATTTTTAATTCAAGAGTTGTTGGTTCAGGTTTCAATTCTAACCGATAATCTTACCAATTTTCTGTGTTCGTGAAACTTCTTCCTTAGAGTTCTAGTCCTGCACTTTGTGGGAGTCTTCATTAAGGCCACACTCGCTAGTTTTAGTCTCTAGCAAAGTGTCCGGCTCCAGTCCTGTTGACCATTCTTCTTTTTCTTCAATGACTAACTGATTTTTATATTTGGATACACTTTCACATTTGAAGCTCATTTAGTTTTTTTGTTTCTCATGTCAATTTCATTGGCCAAATTTGCTAGAATTTCCTTACTTGCTTCTCCATGTTTTCTCTTAAATAAGTTCTAAGATGATATATGGCCTTCTCCACCTCTCCCTTCCCGCATAGGTATTCTTTCAAGTACCTTCTGTTGTATAATAGTTTCCTCCAATAACCCATCCATATAATTAGACTAGGAGAATTTCTATTAGTTATATCATTGTTTGCTGCAGTGCGAGGCTTCGGAGGCCTTATAAGAAGTCCATTGCCCCATTTAAATCGTTCCAATCACTATTGGATATTTACAATACCGCTAAAAACTTGAACCATTCCCCAAACTTGACACAAAAATATGAGCATAAACCGTCATTAAATTATAACAGGGTATCGACACCACCATTTTGGAACCTTTCGGATTTATTGTTTCGTACCTATTAAACTACATTGTACAATGTAGGACCTTATTTGAAGGATCAGTGTCTAATCGATAAAAAACTGCATTCACAAAATCATTGCACTTTATGTGTGTCTATCACGGTAGCTTGATCAATAATACATAACTCCCACGCATGAATGTAGATCCATTCATCTGCACGCACCTTATTCTTCCTACCCCATCAAAATACGTCAGACAGTGTTGTTTATTCATCTGCATGCAAAACAGCTGATGAATTAAATTCTCCATCTGTTGCAACTAATGAATCAGCTGTTAGAAGAAATCAAAATATCTCTTTTAACAGATGGTCCTTTTGTTGTAATCGATAATCCATATATTGCAACAGATATTGCAGTAGTTATTAAATCTATTGCGACAGACCATTTATTATAATAGATGGTAAATCTATTGCAATAGATAAATAATCTATTGCAATAGATAAATAATCTATTGCAACAGATGGTAAATCAGTTGTGAAAGATGGACGATCTGTTGCAACAGCTCAATAAGAACTGTAGTTATCACGTCTCAAACCATTTTAAAAAGGTGAGAAGTATTAGTGTAAAAGAAAAAGTCGTGACCTTTCACAGAAAACAAAATGCCAGCAGTTTGAATGTAATTAAAATAATGGAGCTGAACAGTCGTGCCTTTTGGTCTGACGCATCCAGATTCAATCCTCTATGCATAGGTCCCTCATTAATCTTCATTCTACTCTACTTTATTTATTTTTTGTATTTTTTATTTTCGTATGACATCTTCAACCACTTTTCTTCAAAGAACATATTCCTTTCTCGTTGAGGTAAATTTTTTTTACTGTGTAAATCTAACAGTTGGTAGTATACATTTTATTACATTCCAACTCTTTTCTTACTTTTGTGTCTTACATTTTTGTCAATTCATGCATGTTCTAGATATGGCTGATACTGTTTGGGATATTGCTATTCTGTGAGACATAGTGTGGGAACTTCAGAGATAGGTTAATGACCTGCAGAGGGAGTTGGTCCCCATGAGAGTGACGATGTTCAAAGGCTGATGAGGGCCCTGCTGCTGTGAGTTGATTGGCCGACCGGCATAATGATGATGATGATGATGATGATGATGATGATGATGATGATGATGATGATAATAATAATAATAATAATAATAACTAGAATATATTTTTCTTTTAGCATATGTATTTTAATTTTTCTATATCGGATATATACCTAATGTATTTTATTTTTTGTTTAATGAAAAATTTATTTTTATTCGACTTTGGATTTTTGATTCTTATTCAATTTTCATTCTGTCTATTTTTTCTTCCAAACATACATGTTAACATGTCGACGGTTGGAGGTAAGGAGCAATTTTGAATCTAGTAGCAATAGCAATTTTGGCTTTTGAGTTCTTTCAACAGATGGACCATGTGTTGGAACAGATTGGTCATCGGTTGGGTTTTTATCAATAGATTATCCATTTGTTGCTACAGATTTGTCATCTGTTGGAGGAAAACATTCCAATTTAATGGAACTGTATTGTGTTCTTCTAGCTAATGTCCATCTGTTGCCACAGATAGGTAATCTATTAAAAATAACTATTGTTTCCTGTATTATTTAGTTCATGTTTTGCCTCTTTTTATTAATCTACAAGTTATGAAAAAAGATATTTTATATATAATAAATGATAACATTACGTTCACAACAATGAGTTAAATATATAAAAGACCACAACAAACAACAACACAAGTTTTTGCAATTACAACGATCACGGTGGATTACGATCTAGCATGTAGTTCTTTTGTGGTCAGCGCGCTTACGTACGGAGCACTTGTTTCTTCTTGATGAAAATGATTCTCCGACTCCACGCCTCCTCTTATATGGCTTTATTTCTAGTTTGATAGTGCTTGGGTCATGGTGGAGGTATTAATCTCTCCAAAAGCTCTACAGGAACAACCCAAGATTCTTCGAGAGGCACCGGAGTAATATGCCCACTATATACCATTTCATATTTTTTCACCGAATAATATAAAGAGGAGTGCTCATAAACTTTAGGTCCATATTTTGGACCGTATTGAGCTCAAAGCACTGCCATAGCATGTGGACAGGGTATTTTGTCTAAGTCAAAAACTCTACACGTACAAGATCTTGTTTGAAGATCAACCGTGGCAACATCACCATGACCGGTGATACTGAATTTATAATTTGCTATTTTATATGATAATAGCCTATTCCCCAAATTGATGTCCTTTGATATTATTTTTTTGATTTCTAGAACAAATGGGGTTCTTCTTGGGCCCTTGAACTTCACACGTCTTTCGTTAAAAAATCGGTCATATTTCTTGTTTATTATTTCAAACAGAGCCTTAATGAGAAATTCTCTTTCATCGCCAAAAAAT
Organism: Capsicum annuum; assembly: GCF_002878395.1. Taxonomy (NCBI): domain Eukaryota; kingdom Viridiplantae; phylum Streptophyta; class Magnoliopsida; order Solanales; family Solanaceae; genus Capsicum; species Capsicum annuum. The sequence continues at coordinate 153,226,458 of NC_061115.1, read as the reverse complement.
GAATTGATTAATTCAGCTATGTTTGATGTCATAATATTGTACCTATACAAAATAATCACTTAGTACGACATCATACTAAATTTGTAACTCAAATAAGACATTAAATTCATAAGAATGTACCCATCTGCCGAACAGAATACCCGGCTCCATCTCTCAAAACCGAAACATTTGAGAAGTTCTGCTACCTTGGGATTCACATCTATTATTTGATTGAAATGGTCTAAAAACTCCTTTCTACTATATGTTTTAGCTGCTCTATAAAAAAGGGTCACGACCCTTTCGTTGTGATAGTTGGTCCGAATGTTCTCTCAAGATGCCTGATTCAACAACCAAAGTAAGCTGAAGTGAAAAAAGTTGAACCCATATTTGGAATACTTGGACGCCTATCCAAAACAAAATACAACTCTTCGGTGTCTTCGACATAGCTTCGCAGTTGTTTAAAAAAAATCCATAAGAGGCATCACATTCCTTGTCTGCAACACAAAAAACAACAGGAAATATATGATTCTCCACATCCTGCGCCACCACCTCTAGCAGAACTCCATTATACTTGCTCCTCAAGAAGGTACCGTCAATGGCTATGTCTTTTCTCAAATGTCGAAAAACTTGAATCCAAGCACCATAGGATACAAAAAAAGTACTTGAACCTTTTATTTTCATCAACATGCAATGTTGTCTTACTGTCGGGATTCGTGGACTCAATCATGTAATGGTAGGCATCCAAGACAGCATACCCATGCTTGTGTGTCCCTCTAACCAAGTCCTTGGCAATCCTCATGGTCGTATATATCTTCCAATAACTGACCAGGACACCCAATTTCGTAAGGATTTGATTGGTCATAACCCTTGTAGAAGCACCTTTACCATCGGGGAAACTACTCTTGAAATATTCACCAATGACCTTTGTCGTGGCGAAAGGATTTTGGCCCGAGATGTGCGCCGAACCACCTGTGTGATGCCTTTCATGTTTATGAATGACGAATCTATCAAAACTTATATACTTTACCGCTCTCAACCACCGCTTGTAGTTCGGATTAGCACATTTATAGCTAAAGACACTGCTCGAATTAATCACTTTCTTTATTCTAAAAAAAAATTTCAAGCAATAAATAAAAAAAAGTGGTAGATAGTTCATTCTTGTCCATGAATGACATTCCTCTAAAAAAGTCGATCCCGTCGTCTTGAATATTGTTAGGTTGTGTCAATCGAGAAGAAATACCCACCATATTGGTCGCATCAACGGGCGTAGGTGCTTGATCATCATCTGGAATATTCATATCTCGATCATCCAACCTGTCATCAAAGATATCTTGTTGTTGTTCTTTTTCTACGTTCTAGTTCTCATTTTCTCTCATCTTTTTAACAATGTATACCCTTAACACCAGCCTGGATGAATCACTAAGATAAGCATGCAACCGAACCTGATCGATTATCTTGAAAGGCAGTACCCTCTGATTTGTACATGTAGCTGATGACGAGTTCTTTCGATTGATAATTCAGTCCATAATAGCTAATGATTAAGTTCACAAATCATCATACGAAACATCACTTTGGACTGTCATAGCTATCGTCTCTAGCATTTCACTCTCCTTCCAATGTCATACATGTCTATTGCTCTTCTCGATCCATTGAACATGACAATCCACCCCTATTTTTATTGATCCCTCCATTAGTGGTACCTAAATAAAGTCATTTGTTAAAAAAAAGTTGATAATGATTTCATAGTGCCGTAAATAAATCCTAATAGATGTGTAATATGTTGCAATAGGCACGTGATCAATCGCAACAAATTACTTACCTATTGGGATTCATGTTATGCTCCTGAAGCTGATTTCAAAAGATGAGTCATCTGTTGTAACAAGTGAATCATATGTTGCAAGAGACTACATATCTGTTGTAACAGATGAAGCACCTGTTGGGATAGATGTTACAGTACTAAATCACCTTTGAAGCTGATTACAACAGATAAGTGATATGTTGCAACAAATAATTAACTTATTACGATAGATGACTTACTTATTGCAACAGACAATGATCTATTGGAATCGAGGTTAGATTTTATCGGAACAGGTTACTAATATATTGCAACAGATATTTACCATCTGTTGGAATCGAGTTCAGGTTCTATTGCAGTTTTATCGCAACAGGTTACTAATATATTGCAACAGATATTTACCATCTGTTGGAATCGAGTTCAGGTTTTATTGCAACAGATATTTACCTTGTTGCAACAGACAACACATCTGTTAGAATAGAGTTCAAATTCTGTTGCAACAGGTTACTAATTTATTACAATAGATATTTATCATGTTGTACCAGATAATTAATCTATTGCAACAGATGGGTCATATATTACAACAGATGACCCATCTATTCGATTCATGTTACGGCCTATAGAACCATAAACATGAATCCAACATATCAGTCTTCCGTTGAAATAGATGTCTCATCTGTCGCAACAGATGATTTATCTGTTTAAACAGATGGCTCTTATGTTGAATTCATGATCGGGTTCTATCCATTGTTGGAAAAAACAGCAGTAATTGTGTATCCAGATGACAAATTCGAATAAAAATCATAATTTTACTTACCAAAGTCACCTATGAAGTACTGCCAAAGTGAAAAGTGATGTAGGAAATAAAATTTGACCTAAGAAATTGATCAAATAGCAATAATAGCGGTAACAACAACAACAACAATGATCAACAAGAAGAAGATGAAGATGATAATGAAGTAAGAGATGATGAATAAAGCAGCAGCAACAATGAACAACAAAAATCTCTAAGAGAGAGAAAACAACAATGGATGAGAGAGAGAGAGAGAAACGCATCTTTTTTCCTTCATTTTCCGTTATATTAGGTTAACATTTGGATCAAAGTGTAAATTTAAAATCTTCTGTGATATTTTCAAACTTACCCAACTTTCTTAATCCATAATAAAATAATTGTCACATCCACTCAATTATTAAGACTTGTGTTACCTACACCTCATTTTAAAACTCTTTTGTCACCTATAGCCCAAACCCCCAAGTAACTTACATTTATAAATTGACCTCACATAATCACATTACGTTGAAAGTGAATTCAAATAGAAATTATTTTTGTATTATAAGAATTAAAAATTATAAATAATTCACCTTATTTCCTATGTTGACAACTTTATAAGGACATTTAAGTCATTTTGACAATAAAAAAGTGTTTAAAATCACTTTTTTACCAAACACATCAACAACTTTTTCTCAGTGTCAGCACTTTTATCCAAACACTTATCTGCTTAATTTATAAGCAATTATTTAAAGCTTTTAATCGCTTAAGCTAAAAAACTATTTTTTTAATCCTATCCAAACGAACTCTAAAATACTAGTAATTTTTTAAATTATTATCTAATCATAAATTTTGATTACATTTTCAATTTTCTTTTTTCTCTAGTTAAGCATTTTAATTAGGAAAAACATATTGAGTTTAACATTGTCTTTTTAATTTTATACTTAAAAAACAGGTGTCGATTTGTCAAAAAAAAATAAAAAATAACCTTATATAAATAATGTTAGTTGTGTGATTTACAGAAATAAAAATTCTCAAATCCAACTTCTAAACTTGTTTGACACCATACATTATTCTCAAGCAATAATTTTTTTGAATTTGGACCCCATTTTCTAATTTAATCGATCAATACGTAGTAGGTATAAGATAGGATATTTTATGAATAAGTTTGAGATATTTCATGGATAAAATTTATATCATGTTTGATTGATTGTGTAAATTTAATTCGGCATTAATTTAATTATACCATCAATCAAACAAGGTATAAAGAGAATACAAAAATTTATATCATGTTTGGTTGGTTGTGTAAATTTATCTCAGGATTAATTTATATCATCAATCAAATATGGTATAAAATTAATACCAAATTTAGTCTTGATATAACCTATTTTATCCCATCAACCATAGAACTATCTTATACCACCTTCTATATGATATAAAATAGTACATAAATTATAATCTCAAAATAATTTACTCTACATGTCAATTGACCTGAAAATTTATAAAAATCTGTACTAATCTTAAATGTTAACCAAAGAATCGATAGTGCGCCAATGATTAGTTGTTTTCATTGGCTATCCATTGGCAACAATGACAGAAGACGGAGTCAAAATTTTATCACGTAAATTTAAAATTATAACGCAATGAATGTATAAAGAAGAAAAGATAATTTATCATTTGTGTTCCACACATGAAAAAAATAATGTTAACTCTATATATATGATGTAGTTTTTAATGAAAGAGACTAAAATGAAGAGTTTAACTAATATACTCGACGGTGTAAGATTTTTTTACACCGTCAGCTAATTTAAAAAGCTATTTTAGTTAAGTATTGACATTTTTTAATATTTAAATTTTAAATAAAAAATTTAATAGTACATAAGACAACCTGAATACTGCATTTATTCTACAGATATATTTTATTTATGATTATGACCCTATTTACCAAAAGTTTCATCCATTCACCACCCCTTCATTGTTATCTCTTCATGTTTTAGAGTTTTCTTTTATAGTTTAACTACAATAATTCAAGCTGAACATTTTATATTTGCAAATAATGTACATCAATCTGCATTGAACTCTACATGTATTTTGATAACTATATTTTAAAAATATATATATAATTCTTTAGATGATCCGAACAACCTCTTCACGTTTAGCATAAATTTATTTTGAAAAATTTAATATTTGATAACTACATTTTAAAAATTTTGAAATCGTTTTTTTCTTGGAGAATTAGAGATTTATTTTGAATTATAATCTCAAATCAAATGTCTAAATGATGATTTAAAATCATAAATTCAAATCACATATATCCAAATGTAAGCTTAAAAAACTCTCCCAAAAATACAATACAATACAATATAATACAACAATCTTCAACTTAGCAAAATAGGTTCCATATCTTGCTATCTGCGTTCAAATGAATTGGTTAATCTTCAATTACTTTGACTGAGTTAAAGAGTCATAATCTCATACACAATAAGAGAGGACAATATTAACGGAGATTTGACGAGTTAAAAGGGAATAGATAAAAATTTACGGAAGAGTGTTTTAAAAAAAAAAAAAAATTAAAAATTTAAATTGTTAGTAATGGGCTATGCCAGTAAAAAAATACATGATCGTGTAAAAAAAAATTACATTGACAAGAGTAAAAAAAATATCTCCTTTTTTTTTGGCCCCTAGCCCCACAACTTGTAAAACTTACATAAATTCTTTAATATTTATCCCTAATTACACCTTATCCCATCTCTTATTAAAATTACAGAAGATTTCGATTTTTAAACTTTTCAGATACATTTTTTATAAGGATATACATAATATCATATGCATTTTCTATAACTGAACTACCACGCTAAATATGAAAAATAACAAGTATTTACTTAAATCAGGAGTCAATCACGCTTGTTAACCCTAAATTAGCAATAAATAAATCACATAAATAAATAATCAATTGTTCTTTTGCTTTTTAAACCATCCTTCAACTCAATAACAGTTCAGAAACATTCATCTTTTCTCATCTCTGTTTTTTTTTAATTTTTTTAAACAATTGTCAGTAAATATCTCGTTCTTGTTACGATATTTCGGTGTTTAAGTTACTGATGTCAACTATGAAGGATATTAAAGCGATGGTATTGTAATCGACGATCAAATAATGTATGAAAAATTGATTTCTGCATTGCTTCAGAACATGAAATTAACAAAACAAGAAAAAAATTAAAGCTAAATACATTATTGAGTCAATCACGCTAGCCCATGAGGAGTGAGATCCAATCTGCATCAAATTGAGTTCTATTAATATTCAGTAGGACATTTATTTTTCATTGTTCGAATAATCAGTTATGAAATTTTTGTTACTTTTCAAAATTTGGTGAATAATGTTTGATGTGATATGACTATTGTAATTCTTGCACTTTACATATCTGTAGATACCTAAATTTTATTTTATGTTAAAATAATATATCATTAATTTTATATGTACAAATATCATAAGAAAGTTGCACTTGACGAATAGACTCATCAAACAAAATTAATAATCTGTAAATATTTTGTAATTTGTCCTGTATAATTGGACAATAAAATCTTTGAGATAACAATTAAAAATAGTCTAATTAAACAAGTCAACTACTTCTTGCTCGATACGCTCATTATAATCATCTATGAACTTGGCATTTTAAGAGATCTCAAATCTTAAGTGAGGTGGTGGAATCTCCTCGATAACAGAACTCACATTTTGAAAATGAATTATGTATCTCGCTGAATGGTGTAGAGGTATTTGTTGTTTTAAATTCTTTTATCGTTCTTCCTAATATGTATCTCATCGCATTTGGATTAATATGTCACATAAGTTTATTCGCAATAAACTTGTATCTGATAGATATAATTATTTACTTGTAGAACACTTGTAACGAAAAAGTTCAACTGAAAAACGGACTATAGATAAGTAATATGGACAACAGCTGAAATACTTCTTGAAATAACACTTGGAATACTCAACCGGTATACTTTAACTGGAATACTTCTTATCAAAAATCAATACGTACTACAACTGAAATATTTTTAAAACGAACATGTTATTCAAACAAAACACTTCAACTTTAATTCAACTTAAAGATACATGTATCTACTTAACAGATATATTTTTAATAACTTGTACGAGATACATACTCTATTATTCAATCAAATATGTATTTCTTACATTAGTAATATGTATCTTTTATATACATAGTACAGTATCTAACAAGAGATATATAAAAGATGATTGTTATATACACAGAGATAGAAAAATAACAAAAAATATCAGATGTATTCAAACATGTATTTCGACCTAGATTATTGACTACTAACAAATATCCAATATGTTTGGAAGGGTTTCTCTAATTGTAACTTCATCAATTCTTCTTTTTTTGGCACGAACTACGCCTCCTGAACTGCACATTTTTTCATAGCCTCTTTTGCCATCTTTTTACGTAATTTCTTCATCGCAGCGGGATCATTTCGATATTTGTATCTATTTTCATGAAAATCATTAGGCATTATTAATGCACCTGCTTCTTTAAAGTTCTCTTTTTCATCAATATATCTTTTCATCAATATACAAAGCCTTTATTCAATAATGTTAACAGAATAACCTTAAAAAAATTTAAGATGAAGATTAATTTGATTTTTTATATAAATTATTGAACTTGATAAGATGAGAGTGAAGATGAATTTGGGGGGAATTACCTCTTTTTTAAATTCTGAAGAATTGGAGACCATTGTGGCAAGAAACTGTTGCTACAAAAAAATGTCGTTGATGGAGGAGCAAATCGCTCCCTTCAATTTGCTTAGTTGAATCTGAAAAAAATGAAATTCTTTTTAGAATGTATCTGAAACTCTAGTTAAAATAGTAAAAATAGGGATTTTAGTAATTTTAAAAAATTGAAGGAATTTTTTGCTACTTAAGTTGTGCTTTTATGAAAATTTTCCTTTTGTTTTGTCTTTTTATATCATAGTTTTTTGTCTAACATTTTGATTCGAAATTTACAATACATCCTCAATTAATTCGCATCCACACCATATAACACCTATTAAAGGGGATGCCTTCTTTATCCAGATTTTCTTTTTTCCATTTTCAAAGGGGCAACTTCAAGACTTTTATTTTTTTAAGATAGAAAGATTCAATCCATCCCACCATTCTATTTGGCGGTTGATGTTTTGATCTTTCTTTCGATTAAATAAAATAACTCTATTTTGTTTAAAGTTAAACATATACTATTAAAAAGTATATTTGTCATGTCGCAGCAGCAACAAAATTGCAGCTTTGTTTCTTGCGACAAATTGGATAAGATGGCTAACAGGATAGGGACAAGTTTGGCATCAGCCTTCTTTGCGTCCCTCAAACGCTGCTCCTGCATCACCATTAGAACCTCTCATGACGAAGATGACGAAGAAGAAGCCAAAAATCACCCTCTTTTATTCATCAAACGTGATTCTTTCACCCCTTCTAAGCTTCCTTCCTCTTGATTTGATTTGATTTCATTTCATTTATTAAGATGTGTAGATATCTATGTGCATGCATGCAAAAAAAAAAACTGATAGCAAGATGGTTGTAGATCGAGAAAAGGTTCCAATTTGTTTGTATGATGAAATTGCTCAATTTTATCCTTCGTGATACTTTTAGTCATTTCATACTCTTGTTATTAACAAATTATCTTGTATTTACTCTTACCATTGATGGTGAGCTCGTGTATCCAAATTCTTTGAGAGAGGAAAAGAAATCTTAGTTTTGCCATAATTTCTAGTAGTGCATAAACAAATTTAATCAACCCTTTACACTAGTAGATTTGAAGAGATGAAAAGATTTTGTTTTGCTCCTATAGAAGTGAGGATGTGGTAAATTGTCAACATGGTAATGTTGAGGTTAGTGATGATCAGAATAAAATTGAGTACGTATAGAGAATTTGTTTTGAGGTTTCTTGCAGTTTGGGCACTGATTTTTCTATACTTTGGCAATGGAAATTACCTAAAGATCATCTGTTGAAATAGCTGAGATTTGCATTCAATTGATGATTGTTCTCTTTGCTACTGTTCTTAAATTTTGTCCATCCTGGACTGGACATACTCTGTACGATAGACTCGCTTGATTCCGAAGCTTCTAAAATGTTGAAATTGTTCATTTTTAACAATTAGATGGATCACTGGCCCGACTAATCAAGTTGACTCCATGTAGGCCCACTAAAGGGAGGCGCTCTTGTATCAAAAGTTTCTTCACTCAGGTGAAACGATCTCATTAAAAATTGGTGCAATCTTAATATTGCAAGATGTAAATTCATTTTTCAGTTAGCAAGTTGTGGAGAAAATATTTAGAATTGAAACCTAGACAAACAAGCATGCCAACAACACTTGTATTAAATGTGCGGTATGTGCGTAGCAATATATTCATATCTTGTTAACAAGACATTTAACCTATAGCTAGTTTTATCTTTTAATTTTGAACATTTGAATCTGTTTGCTTTTATAATGAGCAAAACTTCTCGCTTTGACGGTGAAGGCTCGCCAAGAGAGAAATGGGGGTCTAAAATTCAAGGTCACCCCTCTCCAAGATTATTGGGTGTAATGTGAGTGTCTAGTTGTTGGCAATACCTGATAGGGCTTGCTAATACTTGGCAATTATTATGAAGTGCACTAATAACCGCTTTAGGACTACTATTAAAACATAGCCAGAATTTTTAAAGTATTTAATATTTGGTTGTCCTTGTTGAAACTTCAAATCTAAAGACAACTTCCAAATTAGAAGTCTGCATTTGGAATGCATTTCAAACTTCAGACCTTCAAGAGGAACAGAAAACAACGTCAATAAGAGAGGTCCCAAGTTTGCCCCTGTAGCTAAACCTTAAGGCTAATTTGGTTGGAGAACAAGTTATTCCGAAATTAATTATTTCAGAATTAATTATCTCGGAATTGTTATTTCACCTTCAATGTGCGACGAAAATATCACTCAACCCCGTGATTATTAATACGAGATAAATTATCCCACGATTTTAACTCAACTAAGCATGAAATAAACTCATCCTAAAATCAATCTCCAGATTAACTATCATTTATTCCTTGTAGCAAACGAGCCCTAAATACATTATAAAAACTAGTACAAGTATCATTTAGATAACGAATCTATAAGCGGCTACCCGGTACTATTTTTCTTATCATTTTTCCTCTTTTCCTTTTTGAGTTTTAACGAATTTCTCTTTAAGAAACAAAAGAGGAAATACAATTGTCTGACTGATTAGTTTAAAAGAATAAAGAGAGCAGTTAAACATTAGGAAAATTTGGGGCAATATAGTTGTAGAAGAGATGATTTAGGGCCCTCAGGCGTGCACAAATTGCATATGATTTTGAGTGACAAAAAATGTCTAGAAAAGGCCAAGCACACAAATCTTTCACTTTTGGTCACCTTTAAATAACAATCTCATGCACCATTCTTCTTTGCTTAACTTCATTTTTTTCAGTTGCCCCTAATCATCTTGTCATCTAAAGTGACACAGCCCCCATTCCGACCATCATAGTCGAATCAAAGATTTAAACTTTAAGAACTCAAGTTTGAAATCAATTTTTGTGTACGTACGAAGTATGCTTCAGACGTACGAAGTAAAAGTGTGTACGTACGAAGTATACTGCAGACGTAGGCCGAGAGTAAGTTGAGGAACAACTACTCAAAAGAGCATGTTTGAATTGCACGCATAAATCCGCCTCCCCGTCAAAATATATAATCATTCATAATCAACTTGCCTTTTATGTATTGATTGACATGTTACCTATTAGGGAAAAGGACACCACGTAACTTTTTCAAAAAGTAATGGACAATAATGACCCACGTTTTCCTTTTTGGACAAAAGTAACTCGACTGTTTTTAATACCATTTATTAGCCCTTTGTTTTATAAGCCACACGCGCCCTCTATTTTAATAAACCACACACTAAAGAATTAAAAAAAAAAACACACGTCCTTTGCAGTTGTTCTTTTCCCGAAAAAAAATAACTTGTACCTACAGTTCACGCTAAAGGATAAACGTTTGCAGTTGTCCTTTTCCCGAAAAAAAAATAACTGGTACCTACAGTCCCTTTATCTTTTTCGACGGTTCTTTGCGATTAGGTTTTCTGACGTTTGTTGTGCTGAAAATGAAGAAAAAAGTTAATATTGATACGAAATTAGCTGGTAAAGGTATAAGATATGATCCTAATTTCGTTGGTCCTGATGATGATTTTGAAGATTTAACAAATCCTGATGTTCGATTGAACGATTTGAAGAATGTCCATGCTAGTCCTAGTCGAATTACTAGGTCTCAAGGTAAATTAGTAGGTGATTCATCAATGGTGAAACAAAAAAATTAGCTAAAAAAAGACACATATAGATGTGAGTGATGATTCATATCTTGTTGTTATTCGAAAAAAAACTAAAAAAACTAGTGATTCAAAAAATAATGAAGATGATGGTAAGTCATCTAAAGGAAAGGAGAAGATAAGTGTGAATGATGAAGGAGGTGCTCTTGTTCCTCCCAAAAAAATGAAAAAAAGGAATCGATCAAATGATGGAGAAGATGATGCTCAATCATCCAAAAAGAAAAGTAAAAAAGTTTCCTGGAAGAGAAAAATATCCAAATTAACTGATTTTGAGGTACATTGTTTGTGCTTTGTATGTATTAATTTTGTCTGATAGATGTTCACTTGTTGTGTAAAATTTATATATGTTTGAAATATGTGTGTTATTGATTTATATAATATGTATCAGTGTAGTATATGAAATATATTGGGTAGTGATTTTTGTGAAATTTAGTGTACATTGACTGTATAACTATTTGTGTACCAGGATTGTATAGGAACTGTGTATAGTTTGAATATTTATACTGTATGAGTAAAATTAGTGTGCATTGATTGTATAACTAATTGTGCATCAGGATTGTATAAGAACTGTGTATAGTTTGAATATTTATACTGTATGAGTACAATTATTGTACATTGACTGTATAGCTATTAGTGTATCAGGATTGTAGAAGAACTGTGTATAGTTTAACTATTCATATTATAACTGTGTAAAATTAGCAACACTGTTGTAGTGAATACTGTATTAGTAAAATTAATGTACATTAACTGTATAACTATTTGTGTATCAGGATTCTATAAGAACTATGTATAATTTGAATATTTATACTGTATAAGTAAAATTAGTGTATATTGGCTGTATAACTATTTGTGTATCAGGATTGTATAAGACCTATGTATAGTTTAACTATTTATAGTAACTATGTACAATTAGCAACACTCTTGTAATGAATACTGTATGAGTAATATATGTAGCTTTTTGAAATATTTATACCTAAAAGTACACTTATGTATTGCAGGTTTGGGATTTGTTTCTTCGTCCATCTGATCATTATAAGTGTCAGCTCAGCGTGCACACAAATGGTGGTATTGTGACTGCGTTGAAATCTAAGTTGGACAAGAAGCAACTTGATTTGTTTAATAATAGTTGCTTTGGGTATTTCTTATCTTTACCAAATATTTTTTCTCAAAATCAACTTATCCATGGAACGTTGCTTACGGATTTATTTGTGAGAGAGATGATGAAATATGGATTAAAGTGAATAACACTAGGTTACGTGTTGTCTTACAAGAGTTTGCTATAATTAGCGGCTTAAAATGTACCGAAAATTACAATAATGAGTTTTCTATTAGTAAAGAAAGTAAGCTGATGGAGTTGTATTTTTCAGGAAAGTCCAAGGTCACAAAGCTTGATTTAGAAGAGTGTTTCATGGGAAAAAAGTGGCGATGTGATGAAGATGCTTTACAAATTTTTGTTTTGTTCTTAATCTATTCCTTTATTTTTCTGTCACGTATAGTTATGTTATAACTAAGAATGATTTCTTATTGGTTGAATCTGGGAACTATGAAACATTTCCTTGGAGAAAATTATGTTTTCGTCTGATGTTGGAGTCAATGAAGTCTAAGGTTTATCAACGAAAAACTATGTATCATTGTGCTGATTTTCCTCTTGCATTTCAATGGGTTTTATGAGTGTTGTCCTTATGCTGATGGACATCTTGCTGACCGAGTGGGCGATGGTGTGCCACGTATACTGAATTGATTTGTAAAGTATAAACCAACATACAAGGAGGTCAAGTTTGCATTTTTTTTATATTAGGCAGGAGCAGGTATATCGTTGTTTTAAATTGTAATTTATATATGCTTTGTTAAATTGTAATGTGCTTCTTAAATGTTAAGTGTTGTTTTGTATGTGCGGGTTATGTTGCGTAACATTATGCCGATAGTTCTTGAAAAAATAATTCTTCAACTACTTGATTTCAAACCTGTGGATGCGGTTGTGCACTCTGTTGATTTGTCTAGCATCAATAAATAAGAATGTAGTCAGTCGAGCTTAGATAATGAATTGGCACATTTGAGAAGTGATGTTAAAATGGTATGTCAAAGGTTTTTATTAATATTTGTATGTTTTTTTTAATTGATGTGTTGACTTTTTCCCTTTATGTTTAGTTAAAGGAAAAAGTTTTCTCGAAGGAGAAGTTTATGAAATCCTCATTTGAATTGATTTTTCGAGCTCTAAATATAAAGAATGAGCCTAAGGTATTCTTTTCCTGAATTTCTCTTATTTTTTTAACAAAACTTATATACACTATTGTACTTATTTTACAAAGTTTTTTTTACAAGTTGGTAAATCAATTGGTGATAACAATGGTGACAACTCAAATGAAAAAGACAATGAGACACGTAATTTTGGTGGAACAAGTGATGATCAAGTTAATGATCCACCTAATATGGGACAACAAAATGATGTTATACCGAAAGTGGATCATATAAGTGACAATTTGATGAATGATGTAGGGAAAGCAACAGATTGTGTAGGTGGTGACGTAATTGGGCATTCGATGGATGCCGATAGAGAGAAAGTTACTTTTTAGGGGATTGTGTAGGTGGTCATATCGATGTTGATTCTGCGGCTGAAACTTTTAAGGATGGTGCTTGGAAGAATTTTCCAAATTTTAATTTTTTAAAGTTCACACAAAGCTCAAGTAAAAATAAGGATATAGGGAAGGGTAGAAATAGTCAGGTTAATAGTGATTGGTCTAATTTTACTAATTCTGAAGTGTCTAAATTTACTTAACTTTTTCGTGATAAAAAGACACTAAAAGAAGGTGATGTGGCAGTGCTTAGTCAGAATGAGCTTGACTGGTCAGAAACTCCACAAGCTAAAATTTCTAAGTTCACTCAACCCGATAAGAGTGTTGCAACAACTGGTGCAACCGATTTAGTATGTGATAATGTTAGAAAAGTTGATGCAACTGTAAGTAATAATATTAAAGGAATTGAGGAAAACATGGTGGATGTGTCTACTATGTTGGATGAAACACCTGCTATTCCTCGTCGATTACGTAAGCCAGCGACAGTATGTGAATCTCTATTTTTGTCAAAATTTGATTCTGGTTATGGTAAAGTTGAAGGCCAATCATCTAAGTGTGTAGAGAATGCTCAGTCAAGTAAACGTGTCTTGTCTATAAAGCATCCTTTTGTGAAGAGTATTACAGAGCGAATTGATGATATGAAAGTGACATTAAAGTTTAATAGGTTTGTTTCGAGATCGTTGCGCGTTAAACAGATGTAAGTTTCTATTTGAATTTTCTTTTTGTTTTACTTTATTTTATCATATATTATAATTTTTGTAACATTTTTTTCCAGGCCAGTTTATTCAGATTCTGTCAATGCTCTCCAAAAATATTTTGACTATGGAGTTGATACTGTGAAAATGAAAGAGTGGTTCTTCACATTAGCATATCCAGGAGTACTATTAATCGATTCAGTAAGTAATGAATTTGTTAGTTAAGTAGGTTATATATCTTTTATTTTTTTAATTGATAGTGATAATTTAATTAGAATATTGAAAATTTGTATATGATGCATGTTATATAAGTTCTATGCTTTATTTATGCAGTACTTTATGTGCAGTTTATATGCAGCACTTTATATGCAATGTATATACAGGTCCTATGCACTGTTTACACAGTAGATACATAGTTTAAATGCAGTAGTTGCTATTCATTATATATACAGGTCCTACATAGTAGATACACAGTTTGTATATAGTAGTTGATATGATGCATGCTATATAAGTAGCTTGTATTTATACGATTTAAATTAGTGTTCTGTATTCATTTTTAGCATTTTAACGTGGTTTTGTTGTTCGTATTTTCAGTATATTGATGTTATCTTTTACTATTTGTGAAAGAAGTCAAAATACGGGCCTGTTTGTGATTCGATTAAATTTACAACCACCGATTGTTAGTTTAACTGCTTGATTCAGACTTTGTATAAGCATTTTGTGGATAACAATAGAGATGTAGCAGTTATCACTCAAGAACATCAAATTGTTGAGTACATGCTTGGATTTTTTAGGAGATGCAACATCCCGTGGAATAGCGTTGACAATGTTCTTTTTCCAATTAATTTTGCTGAGGAGTTTCACTGGATTTTGGCGAGGCTATCTTTTAAAGATCAGTGCATATATGTGTAT
This sequence comes from Capsicum annuum, assembly GCF_002878395.1. NCBI lineage: Eukaryota > Viridiplantae > Streptophyta > Magnoliopsida > Solanales > Solanaceae > Capsicum > Capsicum annuum. Next base: position 153,211,357 of record NC_061115.1, on the reverse strand, counting down.
GATTCAATGCATGGTGCAAAGCATGTCGTTCGTGTTCAGAAATCAGTTGCAGCGTATTTAGAATTAATTCCACACTTTCTTATTGGATTTTAGGAAAGTAGGAGGGATGGACTTCCAATGGCTAATTCTTTTGATATTCGTATTGTTGATGGACTGCCAACACAAGCTAACATGTAATATATTGAATGCACATTCAATTGCTTATTTTTACATACTTTTTGTCAATTATACTGATGATGTTTTATGTTTGCAGGGACTGTGGTGTATTTGTTGCTGCCTTTGCTGAGTATTTGCTTGATGGCCTTGAAATTTCCAATCATCTAGATGATATTGATGCTATTCGTATTCGGTATGGTGTGTTGTTGTGGGATTATGGAAAGAAGAAACAAAGCCAATGTGCAGTTAGTGAAGATGAATCTACTGGTCGATTGTTGAAGAAAACGGATGGTGTACAGCAAATTTAGTTAGAATGTCTTTGAAGCATAGATGTTAAATATGTTTTAGTGTTGAAATTCTTAAGGTTGTTTCTGTTTTGTGTTGATACACTCGAAGATTCTTATTATGAAATGTTATGCTGAATACTATATGTTTTGGTAATTAATACAATTTGTACAATTGATGCTTAAATATTAGTTTATGTTGATCACAGTTGATATTCAGTATCTATGCAACATTTATTCAGTTCCTATATAGTTTAATATCCAATATATATGCAGGTGCTATACAGAAATTACACAGTTCATATGCAGTACTTTATATGCAGTATATATACAGGTCGTATATAGTTGTTACACAGTATGTACACAGGTTATATGCAGTTTATATGCAATATTTATGCAAATTTATACCAACAAAATATAAAACTTACACATTGTTGATACAGGTTATATAAAATAATTATATAGTTTAATAAATAATATATATACAGGTGCTATACAGAAATTACACAGTTCATATACAGTACTTTATATGCAGTATATATACAGGTCCTATATAGTAGTTACACAATCTATACACAGGTCATATGCAGTTTATATGCGGTATTTATGCAAATTTAAACCAACATTCCAATAAAATATAAAACTTACACATTGTTGACACAGGTCATATAAAGTAGGAGACGATGGCCAAAAGCTCCCCCAACCTTTAGCCCAAATCCCAACTACACACTTATACTTTGCGGGGGTCCTATGGCCCCCCTAAACTATTTTAAAATAGAATTATTACCCCCCCCCCCCCCCCGAACTATTTTAAAGTGAAATATCTACCCGTCTAAAAGCCCATACCCAGATTTTATTTTAATTTATGGTCTACACACGTTGTCACGTGTCATTCCATGTAATTCCACGTCATATTACTTTTTTCTACTATAAAAATTAATTCCACATCATATGTCATTCAATTCTTCTTCTTCTTCTTCTCTTCTTCTTCTTCTTCTTCAATGACATAATGAATCAGATGGAATTCACACGATAGATAATTTTATCAAAATCAAATCAACAATTAATGTCTAAAAATATTCGGTTTTCACCAAATTCAATATTGTTTCAACATTCAAAATTTGATGTCCATCGGCGCTGGACAGTGACGGCGCCGGCAAAATTCAAAATTTTGAAGACTTTATTTTTTGATGAATTTTAACATTCTCAACGTTAATCAATTTTTGGGGAGCTAAGAAATGATTCTAACCCAGAAATTAATTTAAATTTTTCAATCTAAATTGATTCAATATTCTCATGTAATTCGAGTTTTTGGATGCCATTGAAGAAGAAGAAGAAGAAGAAAAGAAGAAGAAGAAGAAGAAGAAGAAGAAGAAGAAGAAGAAGAAGAAGAAGAGAAAGACGAAGAGGAAGAGGAAGACGAAGAGGAAGACGAAGAGGAAGAAGAAGAGGAAGAAGAAGAAGAAGAAGAAGAAGAAGAAGAGGAAGAAGAAAAAATGAAGAAGAAATAAAAATAATAATTAAAATTATATATATTTATTTAAAAAATATTAAAAATAAATTTTTAATAAATTATTTTCGTTCTCACAAAGAGAGTGAAACACACTTTCTTGCCATGTCAGCGTTGGGGGTTAATAATTTCATTTTAAAATTGTTCAGGGGTGTCATAGGACCCTCGCAAAGTATAAGTGTGTAGTTGGGATTTGGAGTAAAGGTTGGGAGAGCTTTTGATCATTTTCTCTATAAAGTAGTTATGTAGTTTAATATCCAATATATATATAGGTGATATATAGAAAATACATAGTTCATATGCAGTACTTAATATGCAGTATATATACAGGTCCTATATAGTGTTACACAGTCTGTACACAGGTCATATGCAGTTTATATACAGGTCCTATACAGAAGTTACAATATTATATGAAGTATTTATCCAAATTTATACCAATATTTAATATATATGCAATATTTATTCAGTTCATAAACAGTTGTTACACAGTTTAAGCACACTATTTCTACAATTTTATACATTTATCCTAACCAGATATAGAACTTATATATTGTTGTAATAAAGTATTTATATAGTTTATAAAAATAGTTATATTCAAAATCTAGAGGTGCTATGTATTTGCTAATTAATTCAAAAGACAAATACTAGTACTTATATATATTCAAACTGTATATAGGTATTATACATGATTGACACAGATGATATGCAATTTTTTTAGGCATTGTAGCAGAAAAATTACACTCCCCCAGCTCAGAGGAGTTGATTAGTGCACCTCACCAAAGAATGTGGCTAAATGAAACACCATAATGCACAGATTTCTATAAGAGTAGAATGCATTTGAAGTAAAATAATATTGTTGCTATTACATTGCTATGAAAAGAATAGTCTTTTTTCAAAGAAAAAGATGGGAAAGATAAAAGTGTTCTTGCAGCAGCATCCTATTAGATTCTTGTTGGAGCATTTTCACATTTTCTTCGATTGTGTCCTGTTTTTCCACAGCGCCCACATGAAATTTGTTGCTTAAAGTAGTCCATAATTCCCTTTCCTCGATTGTTCTTTTTTGGTCTTCCTGATTTTGGTTTCCAGATTGGTGGCAGTAATATATTAGCTGATATCTCTGCTAGAATGTGCCAAGCTGTATCATCAGGAAGTGGTATAACTGGAAGTTCATATACTTTCAAGAAGTTTTCTCTTGTGTAATATGGATCATAATAGCTTTGTAAGTCCATATGTGTGTAAGTTAGGACCGTCATAGCATGTCGACAAGGTATGCCATGTACTTGAAATTGTAAGCAGGACCTTTTTTTTCACGCATGCAAACAATGTTTAGTTTTCCAGTTTCATCAATGACTATATAAGAATAGTAAGTAGAACCCATCACCTGCAATGTACAAATATATTAGTATATAGTGTGCACATTAGAATATGTAAGTGTTTGTGAAGTAGTAATAAGAAGTAATACCTTTATTTTATTTGATAGAATCAGATTTTCCCTCATTATTAAATTGTATTTGTTTCCCAGTTCTGTAAATATTGCTTCTGAATGCTGTCTATGCTCATTATTCCATCTCATTACCAGATCCATCATAAATTATAGGAATTTTTTAATTGGCAGGTCTCTTGCATCTCTATTTACTGAATTTAGGGACTCTACTATGTTTGAAGTCATGAACATCGACCTGTTGACATGGGCATGAGCTATGGACCATTTTTCATAGCCTATATCAAACAGATACTCCTTCACCCTATTATCGATTTTGTTTATGTCTTCCATAAGCCGATCAAAGTTTGTCTTTATGTATGTTCTGGCCATTGTAAAGAAGATCCCCTTTAATTGCTTTTGATTCTTCTTAAATCTATCCTTAATGTTGTTCCATAGATGGTAGATGCATATACAGTGAGCCATATTTGGATATACAAGTGCAGCAGTTTTTAATATGCTGTCATGCCTATCAGATACTATGCATATGCCTTCTTTTTCACCAAAAACAGTGTTAAACATGCGGAAAAACCATTCACATGAAGCATCATTTTTAGAATGAACAACAGCATATGCTAGTGGCAAAATATGTCCTGATTTAACAAGTGGGGAAGTGTCTATCAGTGCATGCCAGCATATACATAATTTTGTCTAAAAAAATTTCATAAAACTCACCTGCTGCATCCAGCACACTAGAAGACAACATTGTTCCCTTGTATGCAGATTTTAGAAAAGTTCCATCAACAACAATGGTAGGCATACAATATCTCCAGCCCCTAATTGATGTGCTCAACGCGACAAAAGCATATAAAAAGTGATTGTCCTCCATTTTTTGTAGCCTTGTGAATGATCCAGGATTTATTATGTTTACCATGTATAGGTAAGCTGGCAATTCAGCATAAGATTTACGGAAGGAACCTCTGACCAGTTCAAGTGCTTTTTCTTTGGCTCTATATGTTTTTTTGTAGTTCATCCTAATTCCGTACAAGTTTTTCATTTTTTCTATGATCTCTGCTAGAGTGTATGTTGACTTTAGATTTAGAAAGTTGTGCTTCACCATATTAGTGATGGTTAAAGAAGTAGTATGCCTTTGTGAAAGCATTCTATCCGCAATTGGACAGGTGTGATTATCGACAAATTTGGTCACCATGAAAACTTCTGAATTTTGTTTACTTGAAGATCTAAAAGTCCAATTGCATCTCTGATTGATACACTTAAGATAGTACCTAGATACATTTATATACAATAAATGTATATGCAGTACACTGTTCATATCCAATATATATGCAGGTACTATACAGAAATTACACAGTTCATATGCAGTACTTTATATGCAATATATATACAGGTCCTATATAGTAGTTACACAGTCTGTACACAGGTCATATGCAGTTTATATACAGGTCCTATATAGTAGTTACAATATTATATGCAGTATTTATGCAACTTTATACCAACATTGAGACAATTAAATATAAAACTTACACATTATTGACACGGGTCATATAAAGCAGTTATATAGTTTAATATCCAATATATATGCAGGTGTTATATAGAAATTACACAGTTCATATGCAGTACTTTATATGCAGTATATATACATGTCCTATATAGTAGTTACACATTCTATACACAGGTCATATGCAGTTTATATGCAGTATTTATGCAAATTTATACCAACATTTCAATAAAATATAAAACTTACACATTGTTGACACAGGTAATATAAAGTAGTGTTATAGTTTATACCTTGATGATGATGATCTTTTCACCTTAAATTAGAATCTCTCACGGATTGCATAACGTTTCATCACACTTGATATTGTATTTTTATCCCAGTACAGCTGCCCTTCTTCAACATCTCTATGAAGTGGATCCTTAATTATCGATTTGGGTTGTTCTTCCATTTCTTCATCTTCAATTATATAATCAGAAATAGGTATCGTATGAACTTGAATAGCAATCGGAGATGCTTCGATCAAATTTCCAATTAAGGATTCTCCATTTTCAAATGTGTTTTGTACTGTTATACACAATGAAAATTTATTTATATCCAAATTTTTTTTCTTCATCTCCATATAAAGTTTAAAACTCATATCATTGTAAATAGTCATAAATCCACTCTTTACAATGCATTTTATTGTCATTAAATCAGAATTTCGCTCTAGATTCAACTGCTTATATAGTTCATCAACAAAATATTCGTACCTGTAATCCGAATTCAAAAGTACTTCATTGATTGTAAATTTTTCAAATTGTACATCACTTAACCACTCTCCTCCGTATTGTAGCATAATTGAAACTAAAATCAAACTTGAAGCCATAATTTTGTATCAACTGAAGCTAATTGTGAATGAAAAAAACTTTTTGAAGCTAATTGACGGAGGATATTATTTATTTATATACAAGTTATGAAGGTACTTTAAGGTAATATGGTGTATTTTAAAGAGGATTTGTGAGGTTTTAATGGAAAGGAATCCTGAGGTAAAATTGGGGAAGGAAAGTGTGAGTTTCAATTGAAAAGGAAAGAAATATATTATGCGATTTTTGCGGCTTTTTAGCGGTGATTAGAAGATGGTTAGAATATGATATTATTTTAACGGCTATTAAGTGGAAATTAAAAACAGGGATTATTTTTGTGGAATACATTTTAGGAGAAGGGCTATTTTTGTCCTTCTCTCTACCTATTACAGGTACTCTTTATTGTTTAAATTTACTTGTTTAGGTGTACGCGCTCCGCACGTATATTTTATTTTATTGATTTCAAATATTGCACTAAATAAGATATTTGTTCAAATAATAAAGATGAATACAACAATTAAATTCTACATCTTTTGAAGATTTATTTAATTAAAATTAACCTTTTCCAAAAAAATTTATCAAATCCGATCGGCATTCATCTACCATATGTAAACTGCAACAAAACAATATGATGATTAAGATATCAAAATAATATAATTAAATCTAACTTTTACACAAAAAATTTCTCAAAGCCGTCTGACACTCATCTACCACCTGTGAACTATAACAAATACTATGATAGAGATATCAAAATAATACAACTAAACTAAACTTTTACACATAAAAATCTTAAAAAAGAAATATCAATACTTTACAATTAAACCTAACCTTTACCTAAAAAATTTCTCAAAGTCGGCCAGCGTTCATCTACCACCTGTAAATTCATGTACCACCTGTTAACTACAACAAAATAATATAATAGTGATCACAAAGTTTCAGTTCTGATGAAAATAATTCCTGTTTGAGCAAAAATTTTGACCCTAAAGAATGATTTGAATGAAATAGAAAAAAAAAAAAAATATATATATATATATGTATATATATGTATATATATGTATATATATGTATATGTATGTATGTGTGTGTGTGTGTGTGTGTGTATATATATATATATATATATATACACATACGTTGAATTTTATTATGTTGAAAAAACCGTGAAGAAATTCAGGGTTAGAAAATTAAGCATCGACCAATCTAGACATGCAACTGGATCAAGTTAGATAAGCATCATATTTTTTCAATGAGTAAACCGACTTCTTCGGTAGTTTAGCATACATCTTAATATTTATACAAGTATTTCCTTAATAGAGTCCTATTTTAGAAGTATTTTTCTATCCTATTTTAGGAATATTTTTCTAATTGATCAGTACAAAGAAAAAATATTAATTGATTCCTCTCCATATATTTTAGGAGTCTCATATATTTTAGAATTTTATTTAATATAATAAAATTAATTAAATAATAAATTGAAGTAAATAGTGAAAAAATAGTTTTGTCTAAAGGGGGTCTTTTAATGAAGTACAAAAAGTTCAAATCTGTTATAAATGTATTTACATTATAGTGAATGTCTATCAAGATCTAATAACATCTATCAAGATCTAGTTGATATCTATCAGGATTTGAAGTATCTGCCTTTTAGTTATAAATTAGGAGTACCAACAATCTCAGCCGAGTGCTTCGTTCCTCTCCTTTTAGGCGAGCTACTTCGTTCCAGCCTTTCTCTTTCTATTTTGAAACACTTTCGGCTTGAACTCTATTCGTTTGAGCTCGCAACCCTTCTCGACCTGTCTTTTCAGACTCATTCCCTTTCGCCCGAGGAGTAGGCTTCCCGATGCTGAACTCTATTCCTTAGGTTCGGAGGTTCATAGGTTCGTAGGAGGAGCCTTATGTCGTAGGCCCTTCTTGCTAAAAAGTGGAGTTTTGACTGACTCTCTGTGCCTATTTTCTCCTATAAATAGAGGGGTTTTGTTCATTTTATTCTCAATCTTATAATCTTTCATCCCTCAAGAGAAATAATAATTACTCTCTCTATTCTCTCTGTTCTTCTTCTTTGAGGAATCCATCTTTGTGTATCAAGATATATTCATTAATTGTATACCGCACATCAAAAAAATTTAGATGAAATATTTGGTTCATGACCTTGAACCAATTGAGAGGGAAGAAATAATCATAATCTATTGGTCTAATGCATACAAGTGCTATTGTATACAACATATCGTATTTCAGACCAACACATGAAACTTTGTTCTCATTAGCAATGATTTAGATATTTATCAAAAGCATTCAATGTCAAACCATCATCAAGATAAATTGTCTTGATTATACAATCTGAAAGTTATGTTCTTAACTCAATTTTATTGAGCAAGCAATTTTATGAATGTCAAACTGTAGGTTGATAATGAATGTACATGTGATCATCTTATTGATGTATTTTTTCAACATATCACATGATAGGTGAACGAACCCATATTCACCCTTTATACTTTTCAGATTTTAAGGGATCAAGTCCAACGTTAGTATTTTTGAATTCTTCAATAAGTATTTAATACTTAATATGCATATCTTTAGGATGTCGCAATCGTTCATATCAATTTATGAACTTTTATGCTAGTAAACTCCAAGTTTACCATGACATGTATTTTTTACTTTAGTAAATTTCAGATTTACTATTGCATAAATAAGTTTTAGATTTACTAATTTAAAAGTAGATTTCAAAATAACTCTTCTCATTTACTCTGCCTCTTTCGGAGGTAAGTTGTGATACCATCACAATCAAGTACACGTTTGTATTGATAAGTTTTACTAAATATCATCACATTCACCCAAGGAATGGATCTATGCTTATAACAATTAAAATTTTCATTCCCATGAATGAAATATAATCGTGTCTTAAACCTATCAAATTGATAGTTTATAATCTCTTTTATGATGTTGCTACTTCAGAAGCAAATCGAGGCATACATATGATCGAGAGAATTTTTCTCTAACACATCTTATGATCATAATATGCGTGTGAAAATATCATCATTTTTTATGATCATTATCATATTGTCCCTTCATATGTATATTCGTGCATTCAATCACTTGTTTTCTTTCAGACATATTATGCACTACTATCACATACACTTCAAGAATAAAGTAAGTTGTCATATTTCAGACTTATCATATACTGCTACCACATTCACTTCATGGAATGGAGCATATTCAATGGGACATATTTCATGAATTTTCATTAAAAATATATTATTTTACCTTAGCCATCATAATATCATCAATATGGTGCATTGAGATTCAAACTCAACGTCTTATCCATATAAAGGCATCTTAGGCATAAATCGATGGGACTTAAACCCAACATATTATCATCCCTTTTGATAATATTGTTCTTGAGGAATAAATTTAAAACATAAATGGTTCCAAATCAATTATTTTTTCTCAAATCCAACAATGATTATATCATTAGTAGCAAAAGATAAATAACATAAGGAATTACTAACCTTACCTTTAAATTTATAATCTCACCTTGTTGGCAGAGTCTCATGCTTTTGATGTGATAGGACTTGAATCCATTGCCTTACTCACAACTAATGACATAATATGTCAAAGTACATCTAAATTTACTATCAGGCCAATAGGGCCTTTTAACAAAAATCATTAAGGCTTTAAATCATTGAAATCCTTTTCCAGTAAAGAAATCCTCTGGAGAAAAGAACCTACAACATCATTAACACTTAAGGATGCTACCAACAATATTTTATCATCTCAATTGGTTAGAGATTCGTGCTCTTTTTCATTCACTAGATTTTTTTTCCACTAGGTTTTTCTAGTAAGGTTTTAACGAGGCACATTATCTATCAATTAGACATTCAAGGGGGAGTGTTATAAATGTATTTACATTATAGTGAATATCTATCAAGAGATAATAAGATCTATCAAGATCTAGCTGATATCTATCAGGATTTGAAGTATCTGTCTTTTAGTCAAAAACTAGGAGTATTTTCCCCTATAAATATAGGGGTTTTGTTCATTGTATTCTCAATCTTATAATCTATCATCCCTCAAGAGAAATAACAATTACTCTCTCTATTCTCTCTACTCTTCTTCTTTATTCTTTATTATTTTATAACACGTTATCAACACGAAGGATTTCAATGATTTGAAGCCTCAATGATTTTCGTTAAAAGGCCCTATTGGCCTGATAGTGAATTTCGATGTACTTTGACATATAATGTTGCAACAAAAGTCATGTAAGATAGTGAGGATCTTGAACCTCAATCTGTCACAGAATGTCGACAAAGAAATGACTGGCCAAAATGGCAAGAGGCAATTCAATCTGAATTGAATTCACTTGCCAAACGTGAAGTTTATTGACCTATAGCTCAAACACCTAATGGTGTTAAGCCTGTTGGCTATAAATGGGTCTTTGTACGAAAAAGAAATGAGAAAAATAAAATACAAAGGTATCAATCATGCTTTGTTGCACAAGGTTTTTCACAGCGGCCTGGTGTCGATTATGATGAGACATATTCACCAGTTATGGACGCAATAACATTGCGTTATCTTATTAGTTTCATTGTCCATGAGAGATTTGAAATACATTTGATGGATATGGTAACAGCCTATCTATATGGATCACTTGATAATGATATATACATGAAAATTCCCGAAGGATTTAAAATGCCAAAAGCATATAGTTCAAAGCCTCGGAAAATGTATTCCATTAGATTGCAAAGATCATTGTATGGTTTGAAGTAATTTGGATGCATATGGTATAACCGTCTTAGCAAATATTTATCTAAGGAAGGTTATACGAATGATGAAATTTGCCCATGTGTTTTCATAAATAAAACAACGTCAGAGTTTGTTATACTTGTTGTCTATGTCGATGACATAAACCTTATTGGAACGCCAATAGAGCTTCAAAAGGCAATTGATTACCTAAAGAAAGAATTTGAGATACAAGATCCCAAAAAGAAAAAGTTATGCCTTGATTTACAAATTAAGCATTTGACAAATGGTATCTTTGTCCACCAATCTGCCTACATAGAAAAGATGTTGAAACGATTCTCTATGGATGGAGCACATCCATTAAGTACTCTGATGGTTATTCGATCACTTGATGTAAATAAGGATCCATTCCGACCTCAAGAAAAGAACATATCTTAGTGGAATTGGTGCACTAATGTATATTGCAAATACTACAAGGCCTGATATAGTCTTTTCAGTTAATTTGTTAGCAAGTATAGTTCTGCTCCTACTAGGAGACATTGGAATGGGATCAAATACATATTACGGTATCTAAAAGGGACTACCAATATGGACTTATTTTATTCTAAAAATTCCAGTTTCAATCTTGTTGGTTATGTTGATGCTGGGTACTTATCTGACCCGCATAAAGCTTGGTCTCAAACAGGCTACATGTTCATCTGTGGGGGTACTGCCATATCTTGGAGATCAACAAAGCAGTCTATCGTAGCCACTTCATTGAACCATGTTGAGATTATTGATATTCATGAAAAAAGCCGAAAGTGTGTGTGGTTTAGGTCCACAATATATCTCATTCAAGAAAAATGTGGCTTGAAATGTGACAAAGTACCCACGATTTTATATGAAGATAATGCAGCATGCATAGCATAACTTAAGGGAGGATTCATAAAAGGAGATAGAACGAAGCACATTTCGCCAAAACTCTTTTATACACATGAGCTACAAAAGAATGGCGATATTGACATACAACAGATTCGTTCAAGTGACAATGTGGCTGATTTATTCACCAAGTCTCTTCCAACTGCAACTTTCAAGAAGATGGTGCACAAGATCGAAATGCAAAGGTTCAAGGATGTTCTTATTCGGGGGAGCTAATACGCGTTGTACTCTTTTTCTCTTACGAGGTTTTGTCCCACTAGGTTTTCCTTGTAAGATTTTTAATGAGACAGCCTATATGCGTATTGTTAGACATTCGGGGGGGTGTTATGATATATATCAATTATAGTGAATGTCTATCAAGATCTATTTGATGTCTATCAGGAATTGATGTATCTGTCTTTTAGTGTGAAACTAGGAGCAAATTTCCCCTATAAATAGAAGGGCTTCTTTCATTGTAAATCATCCTTCAAGAGAAATAACAATTACCCATTTTTCTCTCTCTTCTTCTTTGTTCTTTATTAGTTTATAACAAAATCACTTTTCTAAGGATTTTCACACTTTTTATATATTATAGATATAGATTATAGATTATAGATATAGATATATATGTCTTACTTATTTCCTTTTTAATCTATTTCATAAAACAAATGTCACTTTTAATAACCTTTTTAATATATTTCAAAAAACAAATGTCACTTTTAATAACTAGTAACTTTATAACTTCGATACTTCCACCTAATGTATTTAAGAACACAAGAGATATGTGTATTTGAGTATATTATACACAAGATCGACAAAAATGTCATACATTGTATTGAAATGAGGTGGATGAAATGAAAGCTTGTATCTAATGTCTTGTGCGGTAAGAATGTGTCGCTAAGTGTTATAGGTATGTTTTATAAAAGAGTTATTGTTAAACTAGCTATGTTGTATGAGGCACAATGTTGACGGGTCACAAACTTGCATGTCCAGTAGATGAAAGTAACAGAAATACGGACGTTGAAATAGATGTGTGGACATATTACTCAAGCTAAGATTAAACACCAAGATATTCAAGACAAGATGAGGAAAGTGAGATGAGATGGTTCAAATATATGAAGAGAAAATGCCCGAATACCCCAAAGAGGAGATGTGTAAGGTTGTCTATAGTGGGTCCAAATAAAGGTAAAGGGAGGTAAAGAAGAATTGAAGAGAGGCGATTAGACAGAATTCGAAATACCTGCAGCTTACCAAGAACATGACCCTAGATAGAAAGATATAAAGATCAAGAATTAGGATAAAAAGTTAATAAGCAATCGCGCTAAATATTGGTATTCTCTATTGTACTCTATTCTCTTCTTGACTTGCTATGTTTTACTTGAAACGATGGTCTGTCGAAAATAACATCTCTACCCTCATAAAGCAGGGAAGGGAGGGTAAGGTTGGTACACACCATTCTCTCCATACCTCACTTGTTGAATTTCACTAGATATGTCATTGTACAAACATCGTTAGTTTAACTGTTTTAAGACTGGACAAAATTCAAAAGTTTTGCTTTATTTTTTTAAAACTATGTATCTAATCAAACTAAGGCCTCATTTGTTTGCACTTAATGGAGGTCTGAATCTGAATGGTTCAGACTTCAGGCCATTAAGTGTATTTGTTTTTTATTAAGATTTTAGCTCTTAATAAGTCTGAATAGATTTTAATCATTCAGATCTAGAAACAAGTCTTAATAGATCTGAAGTGATATTCTGGTGTTTGATAATATTCATCTCTATTCATAATCAACAATCACCACCACTAACCAGCTCTGTCACCGCTATCATTGTCAACCACCACCCACCACCACCGACCACCTCCACCATCACAACCACCATCGACAACAAATATCGTTACCAACTACTATTGTCAACTGCTACCACACCTACTACCTCTATTATTCTATTATATTCACCGCCACCACCGGCGTCGACAACACCACCGTCATCAATCACTACCGGTCAATTCCTACGACCGACCAACTCATCTATCACAACTAGGACCACCACTAACTACCACTAATACATCACAACCTCCACATATTCTTCAGCCGCCACCACCATTGTCACTAGTAACGTCACATCTACCACCACTTCAACCACTATCATCGCTACAATTTATCTCTACTAACAACCATCTCCATCATCCCAACAAACAACATCTCCAACTAGCACCAACACAGCATCAACTATCATGCATTCATGTTTCAGCCAACACAATCAACACCTCAAACTACTAACATCAAGCAACGTCACATCACCACCACCACCACCACCACCATCAATCGCTACCTTCATAACAGTCACTACAATACCAACCATCACAACTATCACCACCAACATTATTTATCACCAACATCAATCATTGTCACTGCAACCACCATTATAAACCATCACCATTATCGTTAACAAACATAAATATTTTTTCGCAATCAAATAATAATTTTGTTGTATTAAATTACATACTTTATAATACATAATTAATTTTTCATTTGAATTGTATTTTTTATTTTATTATATATATAAATAAATTTTTTTTGCACATTCAGATGTTGAAAACAAACAATCTTAATTATTCAGTTTTCGGATCTAGAGACAACATCTTAATCATTCAGAAGTGCATTAAGATTCCGACGTCTGAATCTTAAAAAAAAAACAAATGCACCCTAATTATAATGGGTTAGTTACTATTTCTATTAGCTTGTTATATAATATTTATTATAGTAATTTACCTGATGTAATTACCTTTTCTTATTGCTGTAATTATCTTACAAGTAACATAATTGTGCGCATATTGCATATAAGGTCAATAAGTAACAGAAGCAAAATTTTCGATAAAATATAAAAAAATAAATACATCAAGAAGCAAACAGGATTTAACATTTATTATTATATAGATAAAAGATGATTTTAATATTATATATACTGTGTAATTTTACGATAGCTCTGCCCCTACCATCCGTATGTAAACTCAATGTAAAAGAAAATTGTTGCATGTTCAGGGGCTATAATGAGCTAGCTATACTTGATTAAACAAAAGCAACAAAGAAGAAAAGAAAACTCTTGCTCATTACTGAGCATAATATATATGAATAAAGATTTCCCCAACAACTTATTATTACAAAACCATGTGAGAGGAATCATGGATGCTAACAAATATAAACCACATGTAGACATCTTGTAATTTCTCTTCCTTGTATATATTCATCAAGCCTTGTATTATAAGTAACATGTGATCATCTCCTTTTATTCTATAACTTCCAGTATGACAAACTTGGTCACTACTTTGTTTATTCACTTTTGCTTACACTTGTTCCTTTGCACTAACCACAGCAAATATGCTGTGGGTTTTAGACCACAACAGCAAGGAGGAAGATCAACAAAATTCTCTGACTTCAAGGTTTCTTCTTATTTTACTTTTATTAAACATGTGGTATTTACTTCTCACTTGATTCTTTTTTTTCCTTTTTCAGGTGCAAACTACTAGAATTACTAAGCTATGTAATACCAAAGATATTCCAACCATCAATGGAATGTATCCAGGTCCAGTTGTTTATGCTCAAGAAGACGATAAAGTTATCGTCAGAGTCACCAATGAATCCCCATACAATATCACAATACACTGGTAACTAATACTAAAAACTCTAGATGTTCTTTGCTTACATCTTTGGCAAATTATACTTACCTGAGCTTCCAAGATTTCATTAGGCATGGCATCCGGCAGAGGCTATCATGTTGGTCCGACGGCCCTTCTTACGTTACACAATGCCCCATACAAACTGGACAAAACTTCACCTATGAGTTTACTCTGGTACAACAGAAAGGCACATTTTTCTGGCATGCTCATGTTTCCTGGCTTCGAGCCACTGTTTATGGTGCCATTGTCGTTTATCCTAAGAAGGGGATCCCTTACCCTTTCAAGTTCCCCTATGGAGAGCACATCATTATTTTAGGTACATTGATTCAATATAGTTATCTTTCTTTTCCAGACTAATCTAAGTTCTAAAGAGCTTAAACTCTTAATTTCCAGAGAGCTTCTCAAGAGATTTAACTTTCATACACCGACTTTCTAAAAGCTTTTCAAACTTGGGAATTTTACAGGAGAGTATTGGATGAAAGACATGGTGCAAATTGAGGAGGCAGTTTTAGCAAGTGGCGGAGCCCCACCACCAGCTGATGCTTTTACCATCAATGGCCAACCCGGACCTAATTATAATTGCTCTGCTAATGGTAATCTTATACGTACATTACTCAACTCAGGGGCGGACCTACGTTATAATTTGGGGTGCTTCGGCACCCACTAAACTCGAAACGGAATAGGTATAATTACATATAAAATATACTAAAATAGGTATAAAACATATAAAAACATCCACTCTAACAAAAAACTGGTTTGGTGCACTGACATTTGTATTGATCTTAAGGTACTTCATTGGAAGTGTCGACTTGGGTTTGAACCTCATTAAGGTCATTTTTTATTTTTCCTCAGCTTTTTAATTTTTTAAGCACCTACTATGCTTAAATTTTAGATCCGCCATTGACTCAACTCTTACTTTCAACTCAAATAGAACAGGAAAAAATGGCAAAAGTTGCTGCATTACATCACACTTTTACTCCTTTTGTCCCAATTTATGTAATGTAGTTTCGTTGGGTACGAAGTTCCAGAAAGAACACAACTTTTGAAACTTGCGGCCTAAAACAAGCCATAGATGCTTGTATGACTATAAATATCTCATTAAGGGTAAAATAAGAAGTTCCAAGTTAAATTGTTTTTAAATATAGAAATGTATAATTCTTTTTGGAACAAACTAAAATGGAAAGTGCAACACGTAATTGGGACAGAAGGGGTGCTTTTAAATCGTTTATGTCAGCTAAAAAGGTGTTCATTATTTGTTTCAGATATTTATAAATTAGATGTGATTCCTGGGAAGACATACTTGTTAAGGTTAATCAATGCAGCTTTGAACCAAGAGCATTTCTTTGCAATTGCAAATCACAAATTGAAAATTGTTGAAGTTGATGCAGAGTACACAAAGCCGTTGACCACGGAACGGGTCATGCTCGGACCGGGTCAAACCCTAAACGTCCTAGTCAGAGCAGATAAACCCATAGCAAGATATTCAATGGCGATGGGACCTTACCAATCTGCTAAGAATGTCACATTTCAAAACATAACATCAATAGCTTACTTCCAATATTTTGGCGCCACAGCAAATGACCTAAGTTTACCTGCAGCTTTACCACGTTTTGATGACAATCTTGCTGCTAAGACAGTCATGGATGGGCTTAGAAGTCTTAATCCTGCCACTGTTCCTAAAGATATTGACAGAAACCTATTCGTTACAATTGGACTAAACGTGCAAAAATGCCAGTCCAAGAATCCCCAAAAAGATTGTCAAGCTAAAGGGGGTGGGGTCATGGCTGCTTCCATGAATAACATCAGCTTTAGTAAACCTAACATCTCAATTTTGGAAGCTTACTACAAGAACATCAGCGGGTACTTCACTCAAGATTTTCCGGGGGTACCCCTAAAGTTCTATGATTTTGTGAATGGGGCACCTAATAACCCTCCTACTGACACAAATTCTCTAAATGGAACTAGGACCTACGTCCTTGACTATGGGACAAGGGTTCAACTGATCCTACAAGACACCAGCACAGTCTCCACAGAGAACCACCCCATTCATCTTCATGGCTACAGCTTTTATGTTGTGGGTTATGGTACCGGAAACTATGATCCTGATACAGCCAACTTCAATCTGGTGGATCCACCATATATGAACACAATTGGAGTTCCAGTAGGTGGATGGGCTGCCATTCGATTCGTTGCTGACAATCCAGGTAATAAATTAAAAACTAAATTTCATCTCTTAATTATTATAATGTGTTGTACAAAACTCATGGATGGACCATTTTCATGCACAGGGGCATGGTTTATGCACTGTCATTTGGAGATACATCTATCTTGGGGCTTATCAGTGGTGCTCATTGTGAAGAATGGGGAAGGGCCATTAGAAAAACTTCCTCATCCTCCAGCAGACTTGCCAAGATGCTAGATATATGTGTTTATTAGGGTGGTGGTTGACAACAACAAACCTGGAAAGTTTATATGTTCCCAATTGGAGATTCTTTGACCCACCAAGTGTGCAATAGCCGATACCTAAGTTGCGCGGACTCTTCACTTTTAATGCCGCACCCATGTTGGATTCTCCAAAATTACACTACTTTAGGAGAATCTGACACGCACCAGTTGACATTTTTGAACAGTCCGAGCAACATAGGCCGATATACTGCTTTTTGTTTTTTCAAAGAATTGGCATTTGTTGACATTTATAAGTTTGTGTAATAGAATCGGAACTGGGTCTTCCCAAGTCATCCCGTTTGTCTTTTGCATCATCAAAAAGCTGCCTTCATGTGGCACACAGACAGACATGCAGGTAGGAAAATCTACTCAGTGTCCCTACTCCCCGCTAAAAAAAAAAGGAAGAAAAAGTAGGTAGGTAGAGTTTTGGAACAGGAAATTGGAAAATGATTGATCATAGTAAGACATAATAAAAGCTCAAATGGTAAGTATGGGAATTGAGAGGCTGGCGGGTAGTGCCATTTTCTCTTCCAAGCTCATTGAGAACGAAAACCGTTTAACTCCAAACGTACATTTAGCCTTAAGGTAGCAGATAACCAACTAATTACCTTTAAATACTCAGCATTTGACATATCCTTCAAGTACATCTGACAAGTGCTTAGCACAAGCATTTGGTCATTAAATTGTCACAACATTTCAACCATGAACTTTGTCAATTTATCATACTGATAAATCATAACTCACAAGATAGAAAAGGGTTCCATTGGAGAAATTTGAAAGCTACCAGTATTCTCCAAATAAAATGTTCTGAATGGTGGGTGGCTTCCAGCAAGCGACAAAGAATACTGGGGACCACAAACAGAAAGTGAAAAATTAGAGCTTAGATAGAGGTACTTTAGTACACATGTGCTTCAAATTCAGCTGATTGCTTTCATCAGGCACTGTAAAATCAAACAAATCCATTTTTAATCCACAATAGAAATAGTCACAGATCATACTCTTTAACAACTCAAAGAAACCCCCTAAGAACGGGGGAAGTGTCTATAAACTTGATAGACTCCATAACTTGCAAGGCTCAACCAACTCTCAATGTGACACAGTCTTGGTAGATAACTAACCGAATATCAATATAAATAGGCCCTTTACTTTTACAAAGAGGGATAATCATCTAGCATGCCCTTCCTTGGCGGCGCTTCTTGCTCAAATGAGTATTCCAAAATCTCATTAAACAAAGTAACAGCCTTTTTGCAGCCTCTGATTGGAATAACTTGAAATACTCGTTCGGGCAAGAAGCTTTGCAAGGAAGGTTGACCTATTTACTGAGATTTCTCAGAAGCAATATCGTGGTTCAAAACATAGATCAATATAGTACAGATCAGACGTAGAGCACACAATGAGAATAACAGCAGAGGTTTTTCGTAGCCAGGTATGCAAAACCACGACTAATTTAACATACAGAGTTTTCTTATCTCTCATAATTCTGACATCAAATTTCTATAATGTAATGGAGATCGTATTACATATGAAATATTTTTTGCTTATTCAGTCAGAGAACAATATTCCTTTCAAAATTATCTCAATAATACAAAAAAGATTCATTACAGTGCACACACCAATAGTCTGATTGGGATAATCTGTGAGATGACAAATCAAATATCAAGGGTTGACTTTATTTTGTGTCCAGAAGTTCTCACCGTTGACACTTCGTCCAGTTGAAAATGCTAGCCTCTCATTACTCTTCAAGTTCAGATAATCAACCTGCAAGTAACACAAATACTAAAAAGTTACAGATCCACATTTTCCTTGATGAGAGTTACATGACCAGGGAAAACTCAGACCTTCTCAGGGTCCAGAACTAGAAGGCAGAATGCATCAACTGGACCAGCAGAGGGATCCAATGAATCGTTTGATGGTTGTTCATCTAGAGAAGGAAGCCCTGGGGTAAGCCCCAAATATTGTAGTCTTGATCTGACAGAACCAGCAAACCAAGCTACCTCCCTTTGCTGAATTGTTATCATCAGAATATAAAGAAGAAACTTTATTACTTACCAAGAGAAATAATTTGAGGCGGTGACTTTAATTATGCATTAAATTGATGAACTAGATCTCTATTTTATACAGATAAACACCACATAGTGACGTCTCTGCTTTATAAGTATCAATATCTTAAATATACAAGGCATCTCATCACGTTACCAGTTATTAAGCTAATGTCATTTGAAGCAATAGACAATATTGATCACTTTCGAAATGTTCTGAACTGATCAAGTAGCTTTTTATGCAGTATTGTCCCCAATTATGTTGATTATATTTTTATCTTTGAAATAAAGAACGGAAGTAAATACAAAACTGAACATATGGATTGTCAGATAGTTCGAGGACATCTAGAGCCGAAGTATATAAACAATAGAATATTTGTTGAAAGCTCTTAGCACAATCAGAAATGCAAGGTAATTGTAATTTGAAACACAGCAAAGTGCTGAACGACAAGTTTCTGAATGCATTTGTTGCTTTCCAGCTGGAGCTTTTAACAAATCTTAAAGTAAGAGAATGACACTTAATTCTAGATAGAGGCATTTTCTCTAAAACTGGAGGTGATTGCAAGTCTTAGATATGTTACTAGTAGAACAAAAATAAACTCACGAATTATCGCATTTATAGGTAAAGATAAATGAAATAGTAAGGATTTTCCGGAATTACCCTAAGTTTATCTGGGTCAGAGTTTGATGCATCAATCATATCGACTCTTCCATGAATTCGGAATTGTTCCCAAGTTTCAGTGAAATACCAGCACACCTGAATCAATACAAGATTTGTTCAAACGGCGTCGGATTAATTATAGAATGTTTCACATTTTTGAAAAAAAACTCACGGGGAGCAACTTTGTTGTGCATTTACACATTAAGCACTAAGGGCCAATTCAGAAGCTATAAAAAAGAAAGGAGCTGAATCATTTTATAATCTATTCAGCAGTATTGAATTTGCAAAACATCAAATACCTCTGCAAATGGGCAATGCTTAAGATCTTCAATCTGCACTGATTCAAGTAAACTGCCATCAGTTCTAAGCATAATTCAAAATGTAAATGGAAAAAACTAAAGATCAATCATACTCCTCCGTCCCATTTTATGGGACAGTTGTATTGTTTGAAAGGCCATGGTGTAAAGGAAGCTTATTTTATTTATTTAAAAGTAATGATTGCAGACGAGGGCTATTGAAACAACTTCTCTACTTATCAGGCAGGGGTAGGCTAGGCAGGGGTAAGTTCTGTATACACTCCACCCTCCCAAGACCCCACTTTATGGGATTGTACTTGGTATGTTGTTGTTTTTAGATTAATGATTGTGGAAGATAATATCAAAGTAATAGTGCAAAGCTAGGGTACCAAAAGGAGGTTATCCAAACCCCCTTCTTCAAAAATGACACCATATATACAAGGTAATAATTATTTATTCGTGTTTATTTCTTTATATTTTAAATCCTGTTAATGAAAATCCTGACTCTATGACTACCATCATATTAAAACGATAACAACAACAAACACATCCAGTATAGTCCCACAAGTGGGTTCTGAGGAAATTTGTGGGCATTCCAAGAATTGAACTCGAGACCTCTCGCACCCTAAGCGAGAATCATACCACTACCATCATATTGTTTTGGCTTTCCATATTGTATATTACTTGAGATGTAGCCTGAATAATCCGTATTTGCGCCAGATAGGGTCAATTCGGGGTTAGCAGTCGCTATCAAGGATTTTTCATATCCAGGACTCAAAACCGAGACTCTGATTAAGGGAAGAATAGCCCCATCCACTGCACCATATATAAAAAGTTCTAATATTTGAATAGTTTATGATATGAATTCTTGAAAGTTTCAAGCTTGTGAAAAATAGAATGGTTAATCAAACTTTTAAACTTTTCCTAACAAAAACAGTCAATTTCCAAAATATCAGCCCTAACATAGAAAAGGGTATACAGAACTACACACCTTACGGCTTC
Source organism: Capsicum annuum (assembly GCF_002878395.1). Classification (NCBI taxonomy): domain Eukaryota; kingdom Viridiplantae; phylum Streptophyta; class Magnoliopsida; order Solanales; family Solanaceae; genus Capsicum; species Capsicum annuum. The sequence continues at coordinate 153,189,877 of NC_061115.1, read as the reverse complement.
GTGAGTCACTATTAATTTGAATCTTATCAGTACCATCTTGAAATCCTCTACATTAAAAAATAAAATAAACAAATTATCCACAGCGAAAATGATGAAATCTCTGAATTTATTTAGCATATATAAGTTTAAAGGGGTGATAAACAGACCGAAAGACAACAGTTCGATTAGAGGGTCTTCCATTCGATCCAACAGTTGCCTAATTCAAGAAACAAAAACTTAGAAGTACATCATAAACAACACACTTTTATGTTCTCTGCAATATTTTTTGTAATCAAACAACCTGACACAAATGCAAAGTAAAACAGTATAATAGATCCTTGTGGTCCAACCATTTCCCGGACACAATGCATAGCAAGAGCCGTGGGCTGTCTATTTTTTTTTTTAATGAAACAAGAAAAAATATTAAGTAAGGCGGCATCCAATAAAAATTTATTATCCAAACCCTTGTTGTCCAACTCTTTCCCCGGACCAGCGAATAGTGAGAGCTTTCCTGCAAGGCTGCCACTTTTCGAATAGCAGAAATGTAAAATAACGCCGAGTACAATAGGTCTGTCTAACCCTTTTCGAAACTCATGCACAACAAGAGATTCGAATAGAGGTGTCAAAACGAACTCAAAATGAGCTGAATCATCCAATCCGTCCAATATTTAATGGGTTGGGTTCAAGATAATTTACTATTGGGTTGAACATTTTTAAATTGAGTTCATTTCTCCAGTTCAACTCATTTAATAAAAAATGATTTTCTTAACGAAATTAAGAAAAACAAACAACAATGTCATTCCACTCTCAAAATGACCCACCTCACCTCACCCCAACCCCATTACACCCCAGTTTACCCCACCCCCTTCATTAAAGATATTATTTTTATTTCTTAATAAACTTTTTATAAATTTTTTTTTTTTTTTTTTTGCCTCCACCCTCACCTCATTCCCATCCCCTTCCTACCCCAAACCCCCACCCCCACCTCCAGCCCAAAAAATTAATTCTTTTAATTTTTTAAAAAAAAAATTTAAAAATCTTTTTTACCTCACGATTAAAATCCTACCATCCCCTTCACAGCATCCCCTACCCCTCCCAAAAATAATATTTTTAAAAGTTAAATTTCCTTTTTTTAGAACCAAAACTTTTACCTCAACCCCCATCCTTTCCTACTCCCACACCCTACCCTCCCCACCCCCACAGCTCCCAATTTAAAAAAAAAAAAAAAAGAAAAAACAAATTCTTTTTAAAAAAAAAAATTCATACCCCATTCCCATCAACCCCAACCCCCACCCTACTACCATACTACTTTCCCAAAAAGTTATTTTTAAAAAAAAATCCCTTTTTAAAAAAAATTCTTACCTCAATCTCATCTAACCCTCAATCTCCTACCCACACCTCTCCTCAAAAAAATTTTACTTTTTAAAAAGTAAAATTTTAAAAAAATTCTTACCCCACCCCACTCTCTACCCACCCATTCAACTTTCTAACCCTATTAAAATTTATTTTTTGAGTTGAGTTTACAGGGGTAAATATGAATATGTTAATACGTTTTGGACTAAGCGGGTAAAGATCCAATTCAATTTTTATCCATTTCAATCCAAAGTGAATTTGGGCGAGTCATGACCAACCCGGTATTCAATTTGACATCCCCAGATTTGAAACATCGGCTTGTCCCTTTATTTTTTCTAATGAAATAAAGTAATGGAAGATACAAAGAAAAAAAATGGATTAGAAGTAAATTAATGCAGGGATTTCATACGAGCTGAAAGTAGATGGAATGCTTGAGATGGGAATTGGAGCTGATGGAATTGAGAAGAATCTGCTTCCATGGTGCGGTTGCTGAGCTACTCATTTTCCCTTTTTTATTTTCCCCAAATTGTTCGTTGTTAAAGAATTGAGGATAATCTTAAATCATACTTTAAAATTGAGGGGTAAACATGAAAATAAATTGACAACTATTGATGTATGAAATCTACTCGTAGCGCGATGGAGCTTTACTAACGACAAAGGCAAAAAACAACAAAAATATGAATGAGGGTGATCTATCCGAACTTGAAAGATTTTCCGCGGAATCAGAACAAGATTTGATTGAAGGTAGGGTACATTTTTTATGGTTTTGATTCTTCCTAAATATACACTTAAATTTATATAAAATTAAATAAATAAATATATATGCCTTATATTAACTAATATACGTAGAATTTCACGTAGGACATCATATAAAATACATTCTATTTGTGCAGCTTTATATAAGTTTGAGTTTGTAATGTCTACTTTAGTATGCCTATAGTTGGAGAGCATAGATAAAATGCAAGTTAAAGAATATATTTATACATTATATCTAGGGATGTGCATCGGTCGGTCTTATTCGATTTTATATATTATTAATGTAGTTTATCAATTTTTAATTTAGAAATACACTTAACCAATAAGATAATATTTATCAATTTCAATTTATCAGTTTTTTATCCTTAACGATTCGATTTAACCAATAAAAAAATGCTCATAAGATGTCAATTATGGTCTTTCAAGCATTGAAGGCACTAATAATATTAGGGAAAAGTATGTCATGTCTTATTTTATTTAAAATTAGTGAAAATATCCGCACGTTTATAAAAAAAAAAACTTATTCCACTCATGAGTTGATGTTTTAAAATCAAAATTTCTTAATTAACTAAAAAGTTTATTTATGCAAAATTAGAATATCTTTAATTTTCTTTCAATAGATAATTTAAGAATATATAGGTGTGTGTAACTTCAGCTCAAAGGTATTTTGAGAAATTTAATTGTAAATAACATAAATTTCAACCCTATTAGAAGTATTTACATTCTCTCCTGAATCATATACACAAGACAGCCGACATATACATAGTAACCTATGTATATGCGAATTTTTGGGTTTCTTTAAAAATGAAAATAATGATTCCCCTGCTATTAAGGACGTAATTAACACAACTAATTGAATAAGTGGATTACTGTATCCCTTAAATTATGTAACAGCTACTGAAATTCAAATTTTGAAAACAACAAAAATATAAAAATCAAATCAAACGAAAACATAAATCAAAAACAATTTCAACACTAATTATTGATCTTTTTGAAGAAAAAAACTTAATTGATTTTGAATATTGTTGAGTGTATTAAGGGGAATTTGATGGATGTCCGAAAATTATTAATATTTAAATTCTTAGAGAAAGTGTAAATTTTGTTTGGTTTTTGAAACTGTAAAAACATTGAGATAGCTTCATATACAAATAATACTTTGGGTCGGAGGTTTGAAGAAACTTTAACACTTAACGGAGTGAAAGCTATGAGGATGACGGTATGTTAAAATTTTATGAATTGTTTGTATGCATTTAGATGTAGTATTATGTTAATAAAATATTAATAGTTTTGGTCTTTTTTTTTGTTGTTCAGGCGAAGGCTTCATCAACCTACATTTACTCAGTTTATGAATCGAGAAAAAGGTACATTGCTGACCTCGAAAGTGGTCCGTGCAACTATGAAAGGTTTCAATAGATCAGATACCTTGTGCTCACGCTAGTGATGTCTTGAAGCGTTAATATGTAAAATATTTAGGGTTGTACTGCTCAAATTACTACAAATCGAGCACTTTGGTGAAGACATGTAACTTTCAATTATTCCAATGCCAGCTATGAAGAACTGAAATGTTCCTAACAGTATAGATGAGGAAGAAGTTCTGCCTCCGATTTATAAAAGACTGTCAGGATGATCTAAGAAGGGGATAAAGAAAAAATCAAGCAAAACACATTCATCAAGTGTGCAGACATGAGGGACACAATAGAAGTTCCTGTAACTTTTTTTCAAAGGAAAACTAACTTGTAGCTTTCCTATACTCTTAATGATTATTCACTCAAATAACATTTTCTACTTTTATGTTTTGATTTGTTTAACAATTTGAGTTGGATGATGGTAATTTGAAATAAATATCAATTTTTTTTATTTTTTCAGCTATGTTTGATGTATTTATATTTATTGTTTGTCTTGTATATTTGGCACCTGCACTGATAAATTTTTGTACATTTTCGCGTCCACATAACTTACTATTACAACTGGTGTTAATATGTGTTTATATACGTAACTGGTATACAATTGTTGTTGCTGATGAGTATTCTATATAATAGTTATGAATTTTACATTTCTTAATCATAAATATATGAAATTATGAGTTTATAAGTATACGTTAACTATGATCAACTATTAGTAGTTAATGTTCCTTATAAAATCTATATATATATAAATATATATTATAATTAACTGTAAACATACACTAATTTATAGTTTATACGTCTTTTTGATTAATGATGAATGTAATTTCTATGTCTATGATCATATGTACATTAAATTTGCTTCATTAAACTGTTTAATACATTATGTTAATGTTAGTTATAAGAAAATGTGTATATGAAGACATAATTACTACGTATACGAAAAACATATACATTATATTTTTTCATTACATCATGTTTTTTATACATTATGTTAACATTCTTTATAAAATCTGTGTAAATGTAGATGATATTTCTATGTATGTGAAAGAATATATACAGAGAGTGGATATTAGGCGTAGCTTCAATGTAGTTGATATTTCTATGTATGTGTTAAATATTTCAAGATAGATATGCTTACAAATATATGTTATGTCTATGTATGTGTTTAAATCTACACTGGTATTGTGTATATGTAGACATATACACTGTTAAATTTTCACAAGGTGGCTATGCTTACGATTAATTATATGTTATCACTATGTATTTTATAAACTATACACTAATTTTTTGTAAGCTAATGCACATGTTACGCATATGTTACCACCGTGTATGCCTATATACATTACTACTGTTCTTTTACGATTTTCATTGATTGAATAGGTATTGTTGTGTAGTCACATTCTCAGTGTATTTGCTTACGATTATATGATACGATTATGTATAAGACTGAATATACACTGAAATTTAGAATTAGTAATCCAATTTAATGCAGTGATATAAATAAAAACATATCACATACAAAAACAGTCAGTACATCCCCAAAACATAACTCTTTGTGTTTTAATAACTTTATACATACAAAACTCATACATTAGTTTACTAATTCAACCTAACAAAAATTCACAGAAAATAAAACAATCATCACCATAAACATTTTGAAACTATCCAATACTAACTATTTCAGATTCATGAGATGGGGGACATATTTTGTCCTTGGTCTTGGAGTACCATCATTATCATTAACATAATATCTCTTTGCCTTTCGAAGATCATAATTTTGAAGGAGTGACGCATATAGTATATGATGATATTCAGCTTCAAAATCACCTGAAGGCACATCAATTCCTTCACTTAGATATTTTGTATACCCAACAATAAAAATTTTACAGTCCTTGTATGTATACGATTCTGTATTGAATGAAAAATAAAATCATAAAATTAGAGTATATTGTCAGTTCATAACTGTTATGTTGTACATGAATCATAAATTTCAAAACAGGTCAAGTACATAACATTACTTATGTATATGTCTAGAAAATACATAGTTATTGCTTGTATGTTGACGTACATTAATCAAAGTGAATAAATGCATAGCAATACCTATGTATATGTCTAGCACATACATAGTTATTGCTTATATGTGGATGTGCACTAACTACATATTTCATAACAGGTAAAATACATAGATAGACTTATGTATCTGTATAGCACATACATAGTTATTGCTTATGTGTGGATGTACAGTAACTATAAAATTCCTAACAGACAAATTACATAGATAGACTTATATATATATTTGCTACATACATAAGTGTTGCTTGTATGTGGATGTACAACAACTATATTTGTCACATACATAAGTGTTGCTTGTATGTGGATGTACAACAACTATAAAAATCATAACAAAGCAAACTACATAGCAGTATTTATGTATATGTTTATCATATGCAAAGGTATTGCTTGTATGTGGAATGACATTCTAGTACAAAAAGAAATCACACAACTAACACTTATTACTTATGTATATGTGAATGACAAACTTAAGTACTGCTTGTATGAGTGCTGATAGTTACTACGGCAACCTCAAATTAAAACATGAAAAAAATCACATTCTACTGCAAAAACTAACAGTCACAATCAAAAATAAAAATTTTAAAAAGCTCACATTAATGATAAAAATACTACATTCTAGTACAATTACAAATCACAATAAAAAACAAAAAAATAAAAAAATCTTTGATAAACGTAGCCTTGAAATATCATTTTTTTTATTTTCTTGACGATTCTTCTTGAATTTTTGAACTTCGTTCAACAAGTTTCTTGATCTTCTTCATCTTAATGGGATCGTTACGATATTTTGATCTGTTTTCAATAAAATTAGGATCCTCGTTGTCAAATTCTTCAGGAACGAACCTAGTAACTCAATTTGTTGGTTCATTATGATCCAACTAAGTAAATCCTAAATTAAAAGACGGAGAACCATCTATTTATTAAGAAAAAGGTAGAAAATAGATTACATGCAATAACTATTTTCATGGAATCTATAAATTGGTAAAGTAGAAAATCAAAATATAACTCCAAAACTAAGAAAAAACTACTGAATGAACATCATTCAACACCTTGTTCACTCCGAAAAACTCTAATTTGTAGCCTTCATATAATAAAAAAATCAGAGTTAATAAAAAAAATTTTGCTAACTTCAAATCTTAAAATCTCATAAATTTTAATGGAGATTTTGTTAAAATAAAATGTCAATGTGTAAGAGTAGAAGTCAAACACGAATGAAAATTTAAAAAAAAAAAAAAAGAAACTGCTATTAATAGCTCATTGATTGTAGCCGTGTTTCAGGGAGAACAAACCGTAAAAAATTTTGATAAAGTTATGTATGTAAACTTTTAGAGAGAGAATTAAAAAAATGAGATTTCTGTAATAAGTTTTAAAAGTTGAGATTTTGTGTAATTAGTGATAGTTAGGTTGTTGCTTTATGTAATTTTTAGAACTTGATTTTCTTGGATTGCCACCCACTTTAGTTTCCTACATCGACTTTCTTTTAAAATATTTTTGCCGTTTCAGAAAAATAAAATTATATCATGCTCGCACAAATTTTTTGAAAAACTAGTTTAGGTGTACGCGTCTCGCACGTGTACCTCACTTTATTGAGTTCAAACGTTACACTAAATAAGATATTTATTTAAATAATAAAGATGAACACAATAATTAAATTCAATATCTTTTGGAGAATTTATTTAATTAAACCTAACCTTTACCAACAAAATTTCTCAAAGCCGATCGACATTGATCTACCACTTATAAACTGCAACAAAATAATACGATGATAGAGACATCAAAACAATATAATTAAATCTAACCTTTACAAAAAAAAATTTCTCAAAGTCGTCTGACACTCACCTACCAACTGTAAACTATAACAAAAGAATACAGCAATAGAGATATCAAAATAATACAATTAAACTTTACCTTTACACCAAAAAACTCTCAAAATAGAGATATAAAAAATACAATTAAACCTAACCTTTAACTAAAAAATATTCTCAAAGCCGACCGACATTCATCTACCATCTGTAAATTCATCTACGACCTATAAACTACAACAAAATAATACAATAGTGATCACAAAGTTTCAATTTTGATGAAAATAATTCTTATCTGGGCGAAAATTTTGACACTAAAGAATGACTTGAATGAAAATAAAGAAGATATATATATATACACACACACGTTGAATTTTATTTTGTTGGGTTAGAAAAATTTAGCATCCACCAATCTAAACATTCAACCAAATCAAGTTAGATGAACATCAATCATATTTATAGAAGTATTTTCTTAATAGAGTCATATTTTAGGAGTATTATTCTATCCTATTTTGAAAGTATTTTTCTAATTGATGAGTACAAAGAAAAATATTAATTGATTCTCCTTCCATATATTTTAGGAGTCTCATATATTCTAATAAAAATAATTAAATAATAAATTAAAAAAAAATAGTGAAAAGGCAATTTTTTCTAAAGGAGAATTTTTTAATGAAAGACAAAAAGTTTAAATCATTTTTTAAGGGTCTTCACACTTTTAATATATTATAGATATAAATATTTATGCAGATTGAAGGAAAAAGGATCAAATTTACTCCTCTACTTTAAAAAATTGGATAAATATAGCTTTCGTCATATTTTGAGGTCAAATTTATCCTCGTTGTCATACTTTGAGGCAAAATTTACCCCTCTACTTTGAAAAATTGGTTAAATATACCATTCATCATACTTTGGGATCAAATTTATCCACAATTTAATACTTTAGGGTCATATTTATTCTCATTGTTAAGAATTTTTTCACTTGTACCATTTCTTTAACAGAAAAGCCCAAATCAATGTTAAATTGCCTAATTTAAAAAAATAAATCACACCTTAATCTAATTCGTCCGATCCGATTCATAAAAATATACACAAATAAATATATCTCTCCCTCAATTTTGTTGGTCGAATTTTTTCAACGAACAAAAATACTTCTCTTTTAGTGTGCAACACTGATATTTTTTTTTACAAATAAACAAAAGGTTAAACGAAATGAGATAACATAAAAGCATTGAACTAGAGAAAATGTCTATTACAAAGTATGCTCTTGTTCAATTATGTTTAAATTTCAAATTTGGTATGCAATTCTGTGTGCATCTAAATTTTAGAATCAGTAAATAAATTTTTTAAGTAAATGACATGATGAAAAATTTGTATAGATCTAAATTGCATATAAAGATATATGAATGAAGAAATGTCACGATTGACATATAAGGGAGACCTCTTAACTCAATCATCCAGAGAAATATTCAATCGGCCTAATCTATTACATTTGACCGTCAAATGTCATTTTTCATGAGTTCTGTACGGATGCAGATCCATGAACTGAGAGAGATATATATTTCTTTGTATTTGCATTGATGCAGATAAATTTTTCATGGATTATCCACTGACAAATATTAGTGATGGTTTAATCTCTTTGAAAAAATTTGACTAACAGAACTAAAGGGGTATATTTATTTGTGTCTTTTTTATGACTCGAGTCGAATTTGACAGGTTAGATTAAGGTGTATTTTATTTTTAAAAAACAAGACATTTAATGTTGATTTGAGCTTTCTGCTAAGAAATAGTACATATGAAAAGTTTTTAATAACTAGGGTAAATTTGATCCCAAAGTATGTCATCAAGGATAAATTTGATCCCAAAGTATGACGCATGGTATATTTAGTCAATTTTTCAAAGTAGAGGAGTAAATATGATTCCAAAGTATGACAACAGGGGTAAGTTTAATCCCAAAGTATGATGAAGGATATATTTAGCTAATTTTTCAAAGTAGAGGTATAAATTTGACCCTTTTCCCCAAATTGAATTATGTTTTTAAATATTGACCTGTTACTTAACGAATTATTTTCTTCCTCCACAATCCTCACCAGATTTGATATACTCAAAATACATTTTGCATAATGTATAAATAGAATTTGCTTAATTAGTTTCTTTTGATAAGATGTATCGCTCAGATGTAGTAGACAAAAGTGGATTTTAGAGGGAAAAAAGAATATATTATGACATGTGTTCCCTAGAAATTAATCAGGAAATGACTGAAAAAACTGAATAAAAACCTTTAGTTAGTAGACCATAATCACTCCCATCACCTATTTTTTTGTATCTTTTTATACTTCTTTCACCTTCATCAATATCTTCGTAGATTGGACGACAGACATAGGATCAACAATAGTACACTATTCACTTGGAACAACCTCACATAATCGAGAAAAAATCAGCAATCCCCAATCTTGAATGACAAAAGGCTTCATCTTGATGAAGATAATAAACTTTATTCAGAATTCTAAGGGAGTGCCAAGATTAGCCATCATAAGAAACATAAACTTCAATCATAAACTTATTTTAATTACAAAATTCAATAAAAAAGATTATGTAAATAACAAAAATTATAAATATGTAAATTTCATCCTTAATTGAATATAAAAAGTGAGCAAACATTATTAGTATGTAAACTCCAACCTCAATTTATAGCAATCAACCAAAAAAAATGATATAGGATTACATTATCTATCTTACTTTTGAAGTTAAAAAGTTATTAAATAATCGCAAGTAATGGCCATTGTCCAGATGGTCATGAAAAGCACATATCTCGACATCCCAGCAGATGTGGACTAATTGCGTTTGACACACTAAAAAAATGTCAAAGGCAATGTGCTTTTCATCGAGTCAAGAAACAAATACGATTCATTACACGATTAAGATAGATGAGATTTACAAATAGTGGACATCCATAGTGAGTATTTATAATTCAATGTCCAGCTCCATGTTTAATGGTAAAGAACCTCTTCAAATTTCTTAATTTAAAACTTGCTTAATGATCATAATTGAAAATATT
>NC_061115.1:153132155-153176456 GCF_002878395.1 Capsicum annuum | reverse complement strand
CAGAAAAAGAACAAATAAAGTAAAATTTTACTACCAAACCAAAAAATTAATCCAAATTAAAATTTCGCTTGATTTGGTTTGATTTTTCAATTTAATCCGAATAATGCCTACCCCTTCTTTCAGATCTCTTATATATAAAATTATAGACCTCTTATGTATAATGATCAAAATATCTAATAAAAAAGATATAAAACTTTAAACAAAAATTATGAAAAGCTAGAAAATCGTTTCTCTCATTTGGAGAAACTACATCTACCTCTAAAGTGACACTTGCAATTTTTCAAAAATGATGGGAAACAGAAAGGAAGCCAAGAAATAGAAAAAATTCTATTAAATATATCATGTCATTGATAAGTTCAAGTATCTCGGGTCCGTGATCCAGAGTAACGGTGAGATTGACGAGGATGTCTCGCACCGTATTGGGGCGGGATGGATGAAGTGGAAACTCGCGTCGGGGGTGCTGTGTGATAAGAAGGTGCCGCCCAAGCTTAAAGGCAAATTCTATAGGGTGGTAGTCCGTCCGGCCTTGCTGTATGGAGCGGAGTGTTGACCAGTTAAGAACTCCCACATCCAAAAAATGAAGGTGGCAGAAATGCAGATGTTGCGCTGGATGTGTTGACTGACTCGAGGGGTTAGAGTTCGGAATGAGACTATCCGGGAGAAGGTTGGTGTGACTTCAGTGGAGTGTAAGATGCGGGAAGCACGATTGAGATGGTTCGGACACGTGAAGAGGAGGGGCATGGATGCCCCGGTCCGTAGGTGTGAGAGGCTAGCGTTGGATGGTTTTAGGCGGGGTAGGGGTAGGCCGAAGAAGTACTGGGGTGAGGTGATTAGGCGGGACATGGAACAGTTACAGCTCACCGAGGACATGACCCTAGATAGGAAGGTCTGGAAGACGCGAATTACGGCAAAAGAGTAGGGCCAGATTGGGTCGCTAGTGTAGGGAATTACTTGGTGGGGTTTTTTTTTATTTTTTATTCCCGTTATGATTTCGTATTCAGTGTTCCATGCTTATTACGAATCTGTGTGCTTTCCTCTGCTTTCCTCTGTTTTATATTCCTTATGGGTGCCGTATTTATGTTATGGCATCTGCTTCTGTGCTTTACTATGTGTTTGTGTGATATCTTGTGCCTTGAGCCGGGGGTCTTTCGGAAACAGCCTTTCTACTTCATCAGAGGTAGAGGTATGGACTGCGTACATCTTACCCCCCCAGACCCCACTAGGTGGGAATACACTGGGTTTGTTGTTGTTGTTGTTGTTGAAATAAAAGGAAAATAAGGAAACATGAAAATTCAACAAAGGTTAAAATTTAATTATTGTGTGTGTTGTAATACCAAAATCTTCATAGAAATATGAATCTTGATCAAGCTTCATTATAAACGGTTCAAGAGATCACAGTCTTTAGCTTTATGAGATTTTGATCGATTAACTATCGTCTTAAATATAGAAAATTTATTAATAAATGTATCATTTTTTTTGTGAAATTACATTAAATATGTTGTTGTATGCCATCGATAAATGTTACACAATTATAATATTTTTCATGATTAATTATCATTTCTCCATTTAAGCATGATAAAAAAATAAAATGAAATGGGACGAAAAAAATTGGTTATTCAATGTCTCCAAGAACAGCAACACAACAAATTGTAAAGCTACATTGTTGCAGTCTTTCTGAGGACGTATTTGTTCACGCATCTTGTCAATAGAAGCATAATTCATTTGCTTATAAATGAGAAGATAGAGACCTAATTGATTGATGGATAGGGTCTTGCCATAAGTTATAGTCTTGAGCTATAAGACCTTTTTTCATGCACAATTCATCCTGTCATAAGATATCAATACAAGAAAATTATGGAAAAGTAAGAATCAGGAATTGAGTATATTTTAATTTAGAAAATAAGGAATAATTCACTAAATATTTAAAAGGCAAAATGACTTTCTGGACCCTTGTACTATGTCGGTTTTGTAAGTTAGACACTTCTACTTACATGTTTGTCATCTGGACCCCTGAACCCACTAAAAAGCAACATTTAAAACCCTTTTTTGGTGAGTGTAACAAACTCTCCTCCACATCAGCTGCCATGTCAGCTGCCACGTCTGACACGTCTGCCACGTTATTTAAAAAAAATATTACATTAAATTTCAAGTTATTTTTAAAATGCTACATAACAAATTAAATATTAAAATTAATTTAATTAAATAAGAAAAATTTATAAATTGAAATTTTTTTTGAATAATCATATTTTTATTTTTGCTACAAATTAAACATCAAATCCATTCCAAATAATTAAAATTCTTCTCCAACTAATTTAAATTTTTAACTATAAATTCATACATACAAACATAATAGAATTTGATTTTTAAATTTGAATATTTTTAACAAATTCACAAAGTTTAATTTTTTTAAGCGAAATTCACTATTTTTTTTCAATATCACTATCACTCACTTTCAATTTAAATTTAAATTTTAATCCCCGAAAAAATAAAAAGATTTCAAATTTAAATTTTAATAAAAAATGAAAGGAATTGAATTGAGAGGGAAAATTAAAATTTAAAAAAAAAGTGAATGTGTGTGTGAGAGGGAGGGGGATGGAAGTGTGTTTGGGTGGGGTGTGGGGGCTGAAAGGGGCTGGGGCTGGGAGGGGCATGGGGGCTGTGGGTGGGGTGGGGCTGGGTGGGCTGAGGATGGGTGGGTGGGGATGGGTGGGGGTGGGGGAGGGTTGGAGAGGGGGTGGGAATTTTTTTTAAAATTTATTATTTTTATATTTTTAAATTTTTAAAAATATTTTAAATTAAAAAAGATGGAGGAAAAAAAGAAGGGGTTGGGGATGTAGGGGTCGGGGTGGGGCGGGTTGGGGTGGGGGGGGGGGGACGAGCTGGGGGGGGGTGGGGAGGGAAAAAAATATATTTTTAAAAATTTTTAAAAATATTTTTAAAATTATTTTTTGATTTTTAAAAATATTTTTAAATTTTTTTAAAAATATTTTCAAATTAAAAAAGATGGAGGGAAAAAAAGGATCTTTTTTAATTTTTTTAAAAATTATAAAAATATTTTTAATTTTTTTAAAAAAATTTAAAATATTTTTAAATTAAAAAAGATCGAGGAAAAAAAGGACATTTTTTATTTATTTTTTAAATTATAAGAATATTTTTATTTTTTTAAAAAAATTAAAATATTTTTAAATTTTTAAAAATATTTTTAAATTTTTTTTAAATTTTTAAAAATATTTTTAAATTTAAAAATATGGAGAAAAAAAGGACCCTTTTAATTTTTTTTTTAAATTTTTATATTTTTTATTTATTTTTTAATTATTTTAATGTTAAATTGGCCAAAAAATGACCCCCACTCGCACCCCCAGGCGAGTGGGTACACTCTCCTTGTCCTAGTCAGCATGACCTTGTCACATAGGCAAGGTCAACGGTCAAAGGGTGCAAAATATTGCCTTTTGAATGAATCAAGGGTCCAGATGACAAACATATACGTAGAAGTGTCCAACTTACAAAACCGACATAGTACAGGAGTCCAGAAGGTCATTTTGCCTATTTAAAATAACATATCTCAATTCTCCAATCTCCTGCTTTTCAAAGATTTTTTATTTAGAAATTGGTGCATCTTACACAGAAAAAAATTGTATCCCATAAGTACGGAAAGAAATAAGATCAAACAATTCAAAAGGAAAGAAATAAGAGTAAACAATATAATAAAAAAATATTCTCATAATTTTCTTAAAAATATTATCCACGAATGCTATAAGTTGATCTTTTGACAATAGGCCAACAATATTGCTAATAATCATCAGGTCGGATCTATTCATTGTCGTGGGGGTGGCGCGCCACCTGCAAATTTTGAGGAAATTCTCTCTCTATATTATGTACTGATATAGTCAAATATTAAATCTATCACCCATACTATCTAGTGCAAGTGGCAAAGCGTCACTTTTGTTGCCCATAGGTTGTATTTTCGATCCCAGTTTGCAGTATTTATTTTTTTAATACTGATATATGAAATCTGTCACTTATGATGCCAAAGCACTATCTAGTGCAAGTGGCAAAGTGACACTTTTGTTGCCCGTAGGTCGTGTGTTCGATCTTGATTTGCAACATTTATTTTTTAAAATTATTTTTTGTGAAACATTGTTGACTAAAACAGGGCAACAAGCGTACATTCTATCATTTAGTGAGTTCAATCCTGATTTGCAGTATTTTTTTAAAAAAATTATTTTTTGTGAAGTATTGTTGACTAAAACAGGGCAACAGGCGTACATTCTACCATTTAAATGAATTATGAATATTATATTATGATATTAGTAATATTATTGAAGATCAAGTTTTGTCATTTTATTATTATTTTTTAATTAATTGGTTGGTTAATTGTCCTATATATAAAAAAATAAATATTTTGATTAATTTAACCGATAAGCAGTGGTGGAGCCAGAAATTCAGAGAAGGATGTGCAAATTTTATTTCAGTTATGTTAAGAGTATGCAAAATTAAATATACACTCATTATGATTAACATTTAACCTCTATTCACCACATAATTTTTGGACGAAGAGTGTGCATCTGACCACCCTTCATTGACGGTGACTCCGCTCCTGTCGATAAGTTTACTTGGCACCCAGAGAGTCTAAATCCTGGATCCTTCTCTGATAATCATTGTTATTTTGATACGAGTGGTGGACACTGCGCTTCTTAGTTCCATTGTATTATATAACAAAATGGGGACTTTCGAAATTTATATAGAAGAAAACAAAATAGAATTAGAATATTGGGCTTCTATAGTTATTGCAGAATATAACGTGAGGTATCAAAAAAATTTTATTATCTTAATTTACATGGAACATGTAACAACAATTAAAAATAATTGAAATCTTTAATTTCTATGTTAAATACGAGAGTTAAATGAGTGTGTTTTGAGTTTTTAGTACACAAAACATAAAAGGGAAAAATATCAAAATATCAAAAAATGAGAAAAAGAAAAATATAAATGGAGGTCATAGAAAGGTGACACATCACCTTCTTTTTTAGCTTCTTTTATACTATACTAGTGTACGTACCCGTACGATGCATGAATAATATTAAAATAATATTTTTAATATTTTATGTTGGAATGTCTTGTTCAAACATGTTAAATCCTATTATCTTGAACAAGATTCAACTATAATATTGCTTCTTAGTGAAATGTAAAAATAAAGTAATTTTTTGCTCTATTGTCACCCACGTCCCACCCGTACCGCTTCCTCCTCCCCTACCCCTCAATTTGTAAGAGAATACCTCCCCCTCTTACACCTCCACACACCTCTAACCAAATCATTATGAAAAAAGATCATGTAATTATAAGAAAAAAAATTATGTTTCAGATTTTTTTATTATATTATTTAAAATTTAAAGATATTATACTGTTTATATATTCCCCGCCCATTTTTAAGTTTTAATCAAATTTAATGGATAAAAAAACAATCATTCACAATTTAAAGATATTTTGTGAAGTATTGTTGACTAAAACAGGGCAACAAGCGTACATTCTACCATTTAGTGTGTTCAATCCCGGTTTGTAGTTTTTTTTTCTAAAAATTTATTTTATGTGAAGCATTGTTGACTAAAATAGGGCAACAGGCATACATTCTACCATTTAAATGAATTATGAATATTGTATTATGATATTAGTAATATTATTGAAAGATCAAGTTTTGTCATTTTATTATTATTTTTTAATTAATTGGTTGATTAATTGTCCTATATCAAAAAATGAATAATTTGATTAATTTAATCGATAAGTAGTGGTGGAGCCAGAAATTAAGCAAAGGATGTGCAAATTTTATTATCAGCTATGTTAAGAGTATGCAAAATTAAATATACAATCATTATGATTAACATTTAACCTCTATTCACCACATAATTTTTCGACGAAGGGTTTGCATCTGACCACCCTTCATCGAAGGTGACTCCGCCCTTGTCGATAAGTTTACTTGGCATCCATAGAGTCCGAATCATGGATCCACCTCTGATAATCATTGTTATTTTGATACGAGTGGTACACACTGCACTTCTTAGTTCCATTGTATTGTATAACAAAATGGGGACTTTTGAAATTTATATAGAAGAAAACAAAATAGAATTAGAATTTTGGGCTTCTATAGTTATTGCAGAATATAATGTGAGGTATAAATTTTTTTTATTATCTTAATTTACATGGAACATGTAACAACAATTGAAAATAACTGAATCTTTAATTTCTATATTAAATACGAGAGTTAAATGAGTGTATTTTGAGTTTTTACTCCACAAAACATAAAAGGAAAAAATAGAAAAAATATCAAAATATCAAAAAATGAGAAAAAGAAAAATACAAATGGAGGTCATAGACAGGTGACACATCACCTTCCTTTTTAGCTTCTTTTATATTATACTAGTGTACGTACCCGCACGATGCACAGATAATATTAAAATAATATTTTTAATATTTTATGTTGGAATGTCTTGTTTGAACATGTTAAATTCTATTATCTTGAAAAAGATTCAACTATAACATTGCTTCTTGATAAAATGTAAAAATAAAATATTTTTTTGCTCTATTGTCACCGACCTCCCACCCCCGTACCACTTCCTCCTCCCCTACCCCTCAATTTTTAAGAAAATACCGCCTCCTCTTCCACCTCCACCCACCTCCCCCACCTCTAACCAAATCATTATGAAAAAAGATCATGTAATTATAAGAAAAAAATTATGTTTCATATTTTTATATTATATTATTCAAAATTTAAAGATATTATACTGTTTATATATTCCTCACCCATTTTCCCAGTTTTAATCAAATTTAATGGGTAAAAAACAATCATTAACAATTAAAGATATTTGATTGTTAATATTTTCATCCCTTCATACTTCTAATCAATTTATACGAGTAAAAAAAATTATGTAATTATAAAAAAAAGCTTTTATTTTTTATATTTTATTTATTATATTATTTACAATTTAAAGATTTCATATTGCTAATATTGATTGTTTTTACTTTAAAATTTTCATTCTATTGTACCTTCCTCCTCCCTCCCCAAATTTCTTCTGTTAAAAATTTATAAATAATATGTGTATTAACCAATTACTTCATTATATTCTCAAAATTAGTTTAAAATATTGTCTTCCAAACCTTTATTTTTCTATATCTTTTTTACTGCCGTTTAATTACTTTTATCTATTCTAACTTTAAATTGATTTTTTTGTTGTATTATACACCATGATAGTTGAGTTTTCTTCTCTCTTCAAAATATAAAATGTTGAATTTTAAATCTAAATTACTTTGATTTGATATTTCAATATTCATTAATTTCGTCATTTGTTAGGATTATAATTATTTGGTATATACAATATAAGACTTTAATCGTTATAATTAAAAAATATTTTCTCAAAATATAATCCCAAAAATCTGGATGTTGAGACATGAAGCACTCAGCGGTCCAATTTATCAATTATCAAAATACAATTCTAAATTTATGATATCAAAAAATAATTGTCAATATCATAAATGATTTCTACATATATTTATGTAACCCGTGAAAATATAATTTCTACTTTTTATGTTAAAGTTCAAAATAATATTTTAGTGTAATTTTTTAAAAAGAATACTTAATTAGATTATAATGAATTAACAATGTCAAAAATTATCATTTAATGTTGGGATAATCTAAAAGATAATATCGTCTAATTTTTCTTCAAAATCATAATATTCCTCGATAATATGCTATCTTTCTTATTTTAATTTATTTATGAGTTTAATTTAATTTTTTGTTTTCAAAATTAAAGAGTTTAAATAATAAGATAACCAAATTGATTGAATTTTAACTTGAGAAAATATCCAATTACCCTCCTGAACTATACCTAAAAAGGTTATGACACACCTCAACTTAAATGGGGTCCTATTACCCCCTGAACTAATTAAAAGTGTAATTTTGACACCCTTAGTACCTACGTGGCACACACGTGTGCCTACGTGGACACTTCAGTGTGTTGTGCCACGTATGTGCCACGTAGGCACTAAGGGTGTCAAAATTACACTTTTAAATAGTTTAAGGGGGTAGTAAGACCCCTTTTTAAGTTGATGTGTGTCATAACCTTTTTAGATATAGTTCAGGGGGTTATTGGGTATTATCTCTTTTAAGTTTATCTAATAAAGAGTTAATATGTGCTGAAATTTTAAATTTAAAAATCATATGTTATCTAATGGATAGACAAATGAAACTAAATTTGATTGAATTTAGACATATATTTTTAAAGTAAGAACTAAAATTTTACACCTTTTCTTTTCTTTTATTATTCTTTAAGTTCAAAAACGTCGTAATAAAGAAAAACATGTATTTTAAATATGAATTAAATTTATCTTTCAACTATAAAGTTATCAATAATTTTTCTTTAAATATGATCTGATAAAATAATACGTGATACTTAAGTAGAGGTTAGGAAGTCAGAACTCCAACTCAAATTTCATTTGAATTTGGAATTCAAATATCATATCAATTTAGGTGATTATATTTAAAAGATATTATTATCCTACTTATATGAACTATGTACTACCGCTTCTAATCCTACTAATGATTATATAAATTTATAAGAGAGATTAAGAAAATAGAACCCCACTCCAATTTAAATTTAATTTAAATTTATATATAATATCTATTTGTTAAAAGAAGATCAATTTATTGATCATTCTTATCCAAATATTTTTAAATATAATACATACTTATCTTAAGATGTATATATTTAAATTAAGAGAAATATTTGAAATCAATAAAAAAAATTTATTTGAAAAAAAATGTCAGTTTGACCTTTTCTTTTTCCACGTTTTTTTAATTCTTTTTTCCTTTCTTTCTTTCTTTCTTTCTTTCTTTCTTTCTTTCTTTCTTTCTTTCTATCTTTATTGTGTTTGTTAATTTATTTTTTAATAAAAATCAATTGGCAACTTAGATATATAAAGATATTTCAAGTAGATATGTACGTTGAATTTAGTTATTAAATTTTAATTTATATTTAAAATAATTGCAAGTAAGGATAAGTTTTATATACACATCACAAATATATATTATTTATATTTATCAATAATAATAATAATACTATTATATTATATTATTCTTAAAAGTTTCAAAAAAATTTAAATTTTAAATTTATATGTTTCGTCCTCTGATCTATATTTTTTTTTTAAATTTGAAAATTAATATGTTATATAATGAATAGACAAATAAAATTAAATTTGCTATATTTTTTTGGTACAAACTAAAATTTTATGTTTTTTTTTTTCTTTTATTGTTCTTAAAGTTCAAAAGCCCCATAATAAAGAACATGTTCAAAACGTAATAATGAAAAACATGTATTTTAAATATCAAACTTTATCTTTCAATTATAAAGTTACTACATTTTTCTTCTTTAAGCATAATCTCATAAAATAATATGTGATACTTGACATTCTAGTAACATATACAATTTATAAAAATAAAATAACATGAACATTTATTTTAATAAAACAATATTATAAAAATGGTAACAAAAGTTAACATTTAAAAAACTAAATATGTGACTCAAAATCTTAACAAAAGTTGATTTTATTTTACACTTATATAATCACATGTATTTACTTTTAGCAAAAATCAAACGAACAATATTAAAATGATAAATTACTTACTTGAATTCAGGCCCGTATATAATTAAGAAAATAGCCTATAATATTATTATCACTTATCTGCATATAAAAATGAAGATTTTAAATTAAAAATGTTTCAAGAAAATGAATAATATGAAGAATGTAACAAATAAATTCATGAATAAAGCTAATGATCAGTAAAAACAAAACAGAGAAAAAGAAAGATTTGTTATAAATGTATTTACATTATAGTGAATGTCTATATAGATAAGATCTATCAAGATCTAATTGATATCTACCAAGATTTGAATTATCTGTCTTTTAGTCAGAAACTAGGAGTAAATTTTTCCTATAAATAGTAGGGCTTCCTTCATTGTAAATCATCCCCAAGGATCCAAGAGACTCCTCAAGAGAAATAACAATTACTCTTTTTATTCTCTCTACTCTTCTTTATTTGTTATTGTTTCATGACACGTTATCAACATGAGACTCAACCGTCTCAAATTTGAAGGCGAAGGTATTATTTTATTTCTTTTCATATGACTAATAATCTTACAAAACTTGAGTTCGTTGCCTCAATTAAGAACTACCTCTCATGGGTGTTGGATGCTGAAATCCACTTAGATGTTATAGATCTTGGAGATGCCATAAAGAAAGAAAATACAACATCTAATCAAAATCATGCTAAGACTATGATTTTCTTGCGTCATCATCTTGACAAAATTGTGAAAATTGAATACCTTACTACTAAGGATCCACTTATTTTGTGGAATAACCTAAAAGAAAGGTTTAACCACTTGAAGATGGTCATCCTCCCAATAGCACGATATGAATGTATACACTATAAAAATAATAAGTTGGGTTCAAACCCCATCGAATTTTTGCCTAAGACGTCTTTATATGGATAAGGCATTGAGTTTGAATCTCAATGCACCATATTGTTGATATAATGATGACTAAGGCAAAATAATGTATTTTTGCGAAAAGTCATGAAAGAAACATGTCTTATTGAATATGCTCCATTCCCCGTAGTGAATGTGGTAGCAATGCTTATATGTCTGAAAGAAGATAAGTGATTCAACGTACGAATATAAGCGTGGAGGGAAAATATGATAATAATTATCAAAAGTGATAATATTTCCAAACGTTTATTATGATTATAATATATGTTAGAGAAAATTTCTCTTCAACCATATGTATACCTTGATTTTCTCCTAAATTAGCAATATCTTAAAAGAGGTTATAACTATCATAATTTGATAGGTTTAATGCACGACTATATTTCATTCCTAGAGAATGAGAAGTTTATTAATGCAGACATGCACTTGATTGTGATGGTATCACAACTCACCCCCGAAAGAGGCAGAATAACCGAGAAGATTTATTTTGAAATCTACTTCTAAAGTAGTAAATCTGAAATTTATTCATGTAATAATAAATCTGAAATTTACTAAAGTAAAAGTTTACATGTCATGGTAAACTTGGAGTTTGCTAGAACAAAAGTTCATAAATTGCCATGAACGATTGTCACATCTCAAAGATGTGCATGTTGAGTATTGATCATATATGGAAGAATTAAAAAAATTCTTCATTACTTTTAATGTTGCTTGTTCTCATGATGAGTTGGTTGGACCAACTAATGTTGGAAGTTGATCTATCAAAAGCTGAAAAATATAAAAGGTGAATAAGGGTCCGTTCACCTTTCACGTGATATGTTGAAAAGATGTATCAATAAGATAATCACACGTACATTTATTGTCAACCTATAGTTTGACATTCATAAAGTTGCTTGCTCAATGAAATTAAGTTAAGAGCATAACTTTTAGATTGTGTAATCAAGACAATTTATCTTGATGATGATGGTTTGGCATTGAATGTCTTCGATAAATAACTAAATCATTGCTAATGAAAAAAAGCATCATGTGCTAGTCTAAAATATAATATATTACATACAATAACACTTGTATGCATTATACCAATAGATTATGATTATTTCTTCCCTCTCAATTGGTTCAAGGTCATGAACCAAATATTTCATCTAATAGTTTTGATGTGCGGTATACGATTGATGAATATATCATGATGCACAAAGATGGAATCCTCAAAGAAGATAGAGGATGTATGTTAGTTTTTCTAACATAAGGGGAAGATTATAAGCAACCATGAAATATGTTAGGAATTATCATCAGATACTCATTTAAAGGATAATTCAAGTCAAATATCGAAAGCATCTCATATTTAAGCTGCAAGTGCTCCTATTTTATGTCTCTAAAGGACAAGGTCTATGCATGTTTGGAGCATGATAGACCAATCGATTCCAAATAAAATAATCCTTGAAAAGGATAAGGAGCAAACAATCGTAATAAGAAGACAATGTGCTCTTAAAGAGCCTGCGACATAACACTTCATGAAACCTTATGAGAGGTTTAGGTACCTGAATAATAATAAAATGATAGGATCTCAAAATGTTATGTCACACTGTGAACCAATACGAAATGATATATCATTAATATCTTTGATACAATATTGACACAATATTATAAAAGATTACTAGAATCTGAATTCTACATTTATTTAAGCATGCTGACGTAGAAACATTTATCAAGTGACATAAAGAATGCATTTTGGTAAGAATAACACTTATTTGATTTACAGTCCAGACACTTGAAGATGTCAGATATATTGATATTGTCACTTGATAAAAATCCATATAAAAATTCCTAAAGGATTCAAAATGCCTGAAGCATATAAAGTTTCTGGGAAACTTGTTTATTATCCTTATGAGGGATAAATTGATGGTTTTAAAATTATTGAAACTCTTGGATAGTTTTCAAAAGTAATACGATTATTTGCTGAAATGCAAAACATACCGAATTGGATTGGTCCTGAAGTACCATATCTTAGTCCAATTGGTGTACTAATGTATCTTGCAAATACTGCAAGGCCTGATATAGCCTTTTCAATTAATTTGTTAGCAAGGTATAGTTCTGCTCCTATTAGGAGACATCTAAATGAGATTAAACATATGATCTTATTTTATTCTAAAGCTTGTGGTCTCGATCTTGTTGGTATGCTGCTACTGGGTACTTATCTGACCTGTATAAAGCTCGATCTCAAATAGGCTATGTGTTCACCTGTAAGGATACTGCAATATCTTAGAGATATACAAAGCAGTCTATCGTAGCCACTTCATCAAACCATGCTGAGATAATAGCTATTCATGAAGCAAACTAAAAGTGTGTGTGGTTGAGATCCACGATGCATCTCATTTATGAAAAATGTGGTTTAAAATGTGACAAAGTACCCATGATTTTTATGAGGATGATGCAGCATGCATAATACAACTTAAAGGAGGACTCAAGGAGATAGAACGAAGCATATTTCACCAAAGTTTTTCTATATACATGAGCTACAAAAGAATGATGATATTAACTTGCAACAAATTCCTATAAGCGACAGTGTGGCTGATTTATTCACAAAGTCTCCTCCAATTGCAACTTTCAAAAAGATGGTGCACAAGATCATGATGCAAAGGTTCAAAGATGTTCTCATTAGGGGGAGTTAATACACGCTGTACTCTTTTTTCCTTACAAGGTTTTGTCCTGTTGATTTTTCCTTGTAAGATTTTTAATGAGGCAGC
Source organism: Capsicum annuum (assembly GCF_002878395.1). Taxonomy (NCBI): domain Eukaryota; kingdom Viridiplantae; phylum Streptophyta; class Magnoliopsida; order Solanales; family Solanaceae; genus Capsicum; species Capsicum annuum. The sequence goes on along the minus strand of NC_061115.1, from coordinate 153,163,186 downwards.
TTATTTGCGTATTATTAGAGATGTGTAATTTTTTCCCTTCACTAGATTTTTCTTCGACTGTGTTTTAGTAAGGTTTAACGAGGCACATTATCTATCAATTAGACATTCAAGGGGAGTGTTATAAATGTATTTACATTATAGTGAATGTCTATATAGATAAGACCTATCAAGATCTAATAAGATCTAGTTGATATCTATCAGGATTTGAAGTATCTGTCTTTTAGTCAAAAATTAGGAGTAATTTTTTCCTATAAATAGGACTTCCTTCATTGTAAATAATCCTTTAAGGATCCAAGAGACTCATCAAGAGAAATAACAATTATTTTCTTTATTCTCTCTACTCTTCTTCTTTATTCTTTATTGTTTCATAACAAGTTTAGTGTTATATATAAAGAGAGATTAGGAAGTTAGAACTCCACTGCAACTCAAATTTCATCTGAATTTGAAATTCAAATATCATATCAGTTTAGATGACTATATTTAAAAGATACTATTATTCTATTTATATGTACTATGTACTATTGTTTCTTCTACTACTACTAAATTTAATTCAAATTCAAATATAATATCTATTGTTTAAAAGAAGGTCAATTTATTAATCTTCCTTATCCTTATTTTTTCAAATACAATACATACTTATCTTTTATATATATATTTAAATTAATATAAATATTTGAAATCAATAATATTAATTCATATATTTTATTTTTAAAAGAAATGTCAATTTGACCTTTTCTTTTCCACGTTTGTTCCTTAATTTTCTTTTCTTTTTTCTTTCTTTTCTTTCCTTTCCTTTTTTTTGTTTGTTTGTTATTATTATTTTTTTTTTTTTATCAAAATCAATTGACAACTTAGATATATAAAGGTATTTCAAGTAGATATATATGCTGAATTTAATTACTGAATTTTAATTTATGTTTAAAATTTTGAAATAATTGCAAGTAAGGATAAGTTTTAGATATACATCACAAATATATATTGTTTATGTTTATCATTAATAATAATAATAATAATAATAATAATAATAATAATAATAATAGTAATAGTAATAATAATATTTATAATATATTTATCATTATATTTGATATAGATAAGTTTATGAAATATCGAGTTCAAGTTCATTTAAAACTCTTTCATAGTGAGTTTCTACTTTTAAACTAATTAATAATTTTTTTAAAGAATAATGTATTTTAAATTCAAATAGTTATGAAAATCTTATTACAATACTATTAAACTTATCCTAAAAATTGACACGTGACTTTTCAATAGTTTGTCACCTGGCTTCTTCTAATGTCTCGTCCTCTGCTTTATAATATATATAGAAGATATAGATTACCTTCATTATCTTAATTAAACTTATTGACAAAGCTATTTTATGTTTAAGAAATACAATAATTAAGTAATATAAAATATATTTGATGCTACAAATTATTATATGATTACGCCAATAAAGTTAATTTATAAATAAAGATAACATTTGAATTAAAGATAACACTTCTATGGCTCATTAATTTTTGTATAGCATTTTAAATGTCAATATAATTATTCAAATTCATAAAAATGGGGGATATGTTTCAAGGTCTTTAAAATTTTAATTAGGATAAAATGGAGATAATAAACTCATGCGAAGCCTATAAAAATTGGGCGTTCTCTATTAGATATAGTAGTAAAGTAATGTGAATCATTATGTGCTTTAGGGTTATTATTTATTGATAAAATTTTAAAATAAAATAATACAAGTAACTTATATTTATTTATCAAAAATTAGTGACTAAACATCATTATATATAATGCAACAGAGATAGAGGTAGATATGTGTGTGGGGTGGGGTGGGGTGGGGTGGGTGGCGGGGTGACAAAATCAAAATATAATGGCAAGTGAAGTAATATTGAACTAAATCAAGGATAATATAAAAAGGAGGCAAAACAATTAAGTTAAAAACACATGTCAAAGGGCAAATTTAGATGAAAAAGTCTTTTGAAGCAATTGATGAGCATTAGTTGCTATCTAATTAAAGATGGCTAACATTAGTTAAAATCCAACTAAGTACTACTTCCTCCGTCCCAAAATTTCTAATTTGATTTCTCATTTTACTTATCTTTTTTCATTAATCAAGAAGAGACAATTTTTTTTTTCATATTTTACCCTTTGAATTAATTACTTTTTTTTTTTAAAATTAAAATGTAAACATCATTTAATAGGGGTACTATGGTCAACTAGACATGTTATTAGTTAGTTTTCTTAATCAACGTGTCATCTCAATTTGGGACGGAGAGAGTATCAAATGTTTGTATTCTCCCTTATTACATATAGTAATGACATTGATCAAAGGCAATGTGCTTTTCATTGAGAAGATACGAAACAAATGCAGTTCATTGCACGATTAAATGAGATGAGATGCACAAACGATGGACGTTCATAGTGAGTATTTATAATTCAATGTCCAGTTTCATGTTTAATGGTGTAGAAACCTCTTCAAATTCATCAATTGTAAACTTGCTTAATGATCATAGTTGACAATATTGATTGATCTTAATTAGGGTCAATAAAAGTGTGCATTTGCAATAAGAAAAAGACAATGAACACTGTCATATTTAGTTTATGTTAAATGAGAGAGTTAAGTGAGTGTTTTTTACACAGAAGATAAATGAGAAAAATAGAAAAAAAAAATTTAAAAAGAAGAAAAAAGATAAATAAGAATGGAGGTCATAAAGATGTGCCACATCACCTTTTCTATGACTATCCTTTATACTCCCTCCGTCTCAAATTACCCGTTCCAAAGTTTCTAATTTGATTTCTCATTTTACTTGTCTTTTTTCATTAATCAACACAAGATAATTTTTTTCCATTATACCATTAGTAATTGATTACTCCTTGTTATTAGCATTGAATTATCAAATCTTGAAAAATTTTGCAAAGACTTTGATAATCCTAATTATCCATGAAAAAAGTGCTTTGGTATCAATCATATAATAACTTCATCAATATTGGAACTAACAACATGACAGAATTAAGTGGGGCAAAATGGTAAAGTTGCATTACTAATCATTGTTTTCTTAATAACTGTGTCATCTCAATTTGGGACGTAGGGAGTATATATACTAGTCAACATAACCGCGCTTCGAGCAGTCATAAAGAAGACAACAAAATTTTTAAGGTATAAAAGATAAACTTATATAAGGCGATTATCTCCACAACTCTTCATTACCTATTCTTAAATACTTAAAGCTCAAATGTAAGACCTTTGATTAACGATAAAAGAATGTTTATCACTCCACCCCAGCACTTATAAGAATGATTTTCATCTATTCGAATATTAACTTATTAAAAGATGCTAAAGCCATAAAAAATTTAGGTATGGCTTTATTAATGAGAGAGTGAACTCAATCAAAATTGAAAAGATATTTGCATAAATGTCCAGAGAAACATAAATATAATATGAAAAATGTTTTCTATAGTTGTCTTGCAAAAATTGTTATAATTTCTTCTTGGCATATTTTGCTTTAGCCTTCATGATACCGTGAATTTTCTTGACTCTATTCCTTCTTCTCTGTCACATGTTTTATGATTTCATAAAACATAATTTTTTGAGCTCTAGCCAAAATTTGTTACCACAAGCCAATCATCATTCAAGAGTCTTAGTTTTCAAGTCATACTACGACATAATAGTATAGTAAATATAGCAAATATCACTATTTGAACTATAAAATGAAAGGAATGAGTCCCGCGAGATAAAGTTATATGATTTTATATAGGCAAAATTGAAGAAATACCATAAGATACTTTGAATTTTTAAAATAATTATCAGAGATTATGAATATAAAAAAGAATGATTTCGTAACTTATCATTTTGTTGGGATTAATCATGAAATAATGATGAACTAATATTTTTATGTTAGAAGATATATAATGATGTGAATCAAGTAACACTAAACAAAATAATTCACTTTTAGTGGCTTTCAATAAGAAATATAAAAGACTTATAATAATAAGAATTAAGACTTATTGCAATGAATTTTATTGCAAGGAATATTTACTTCATGAGACTTTTTTAATCCATTATAATAGATTAATATGGAGGAAATGAAGGAAAAATGCAAAATAAATAAAAATTAAATTAGAGAGTATCTCACTATTTTAATTTTAGCTTTATTATTAGATATAGTTTAGATTCTCAAAATTGATTACTTTTCAATGGATGTAGTTTAGATATAGTTTAGATTCTCAAAATTAGGGAGTATCTCATCTCTTGCATATCATACCTCCAACACGATATTAACACGGTTAAATAATTCAATTAAGGAAAAAATAAACTACATGATAAATTATATTAAAAAAACCAAGACAACATACATTAATGTATTATTGTAACATTTTTGTAATTTTATGAAACAATATTAATTTCAAGAACAATAAATATAAAAAAGGATGCAGCTCTATATTATATAAAACCATTGTATCGCCTTTCTTTTATGTCTTCTTGTGCTTATAATTTTTTTGATATCCAAAATAATGTATAAGATAAATGAATAAATGAGTAAAAATTATTATTTGAGAAAATATCACTTCTAATATTAAAAACCAAAGCTCACACAAAATTTAGTTTTTTAAGTGAATAAAAAATTTAACACTTACGTATAAGTTATAATCTTAATTCCAAATTCTAACGTATAACTAATTTCAAACATTAGGAAAAATATCTGAGAATCTATTCATTCAGAAGATTTGTACTATTTTCTTCGTCCCAAATTATCCGTCCCAAATTGAGATGACAAATTGATTAAGAAAAATAATTAATAACATGGTTAATTTACCATAATACCCCTATTAAATGATGTTTACATTTTAATTTGAAGAAAAAGTAATTAATGCAAAGGGTAAAACATGATTTTTTTTGTCTCTTATTTATTAACGAAAAAAGACAAGTAACATGAGAAATCAAATTAAAAAATTTAAGATGGGTAATTTGAGACGGAGGGAGTATTTCATAACAAATTACACAACCCAATCATTTTTGCTAATAGAAAGGTAGAAGTGAAAAATCCTCACTCTACTTTGTTTAGGTTATTTCTTCGATGACTTTTTGATCAAAATCCTTTTTATATGTTTCTTTAGAAGAATTAGAAGACAAATGACACTCTTGTATCATAATATATTTTCATATATTTCAAAAATTAATAAAATGTACGTTTCGTGAAGATTAATTTTGTTTTGAATAAATGCATTAAAATAACTAAAAATATTCCCACATATAAGAAAGGAGATACTCAATCCTATTCCATTCAAATGTAAATCGAAAGATTCACATACGTAATACATCTTTAAATTTAAATGAGTAGTCACATACACATAACTTTTCTTTCACAAATTCAACAAGATATGTTTTCATACATTTTCATCAATGCAAATACTTTTTAGCATAATTTTATGAAAAGAAAGTGATATTACTCCCTCCATTTAAAAAGAATGACCTATTTTCCTTTTTAGTCCGTTTGAAAAAGAATGATCTCTTTCCTTTTTTGGCAATACTTTAATTTCAACTTTCCACATGACATGTTTATGACCACAAGATTAAAGAACATTTTGGTACATTTGACACTACTTTAATTTAAGGCCACAAGATTCAAAAGTCTTCTTTATTTTCTTAAACTTTATGCCATGTCAAAGCTGATCATTCTTTTTGAAACGGAGGGAGTAGTTTTTAATTTGTTGACGTTGTACTTTGTGAATAGTGCCCGCAATACCATTCTCAGATTAGACATATATACATATAAACTGCATCCATTCATCACAAGAAAAATTAAGTTATAGCCACATTAATATTCTTTCTATAAGCCTCATAGTAGGGAAAACTTTACCATGGATGAGGTCCAACCAACATAAGTTGTGGGAGGATCCATTTAGTTGTTGACACTTGGAAAGTGAGCCTCAATTATATACTTTGCAAAAGAAATTAAATAAAATATTAAATACAAAGATAAAAAACTACATATACAATACAATAAAAATGGAGGGTTTAGACATAAGACTATATATAGTACAATAAAAATGGAGAGAAAGAGGGTACATTTTCCCCATCTTAATTAGTTTCTTTCCAAGAGACATCTAAACCAACTAAAGCAAAATTTTCAAAGTAATTTTTCATTCATTGCTCTCACGGCATTCTAACTCAAGCAAAACGTAAGAAAAATATTGTAGATGTATGCATCTATGATCTTTATTCTTTAATTTTCTTTTGTCATTGTTATTTATACTTGTACAATCACCTTATATATATATATATATATATTCACTTCTCAATATTTTCATTGTGTCCATATCTTGTGTATCATTTATTGAATGATCTTCATGATCAGTTGGTCCTGTAAACATAAAAAATAACTTTTGTTATTAAATATAAAAGTAAAAATATGAAAACTTGATAATAAGAATTTTTCTCCAAAATTCAAAAAGTTTGATCACATATTTAAAATTATATTTTAATTAGACACTATATAACATCAAAAAATATTTTAAATATTAAGATAATTTTTTGAAAAGATTGAATTTTTAATGTTGTAAATTGTCTTATGCAGACTGTTCTTGAAATATAAAAATGGAAGATGCACATGTTAACAAAGACAAAGATCTCCTTTGCCCAAAAAAGTAACTAAAGTGTAGAAATTTCTATTAAATAAATATTATCTATAGTTTATCTATTTATTAAATTTCGATACTTACAATTAAAAATTATTATTGTAGATTTCAACGTTAACAAGCATAATATTTGTAACACTAGCAAGAACTTTGTTTTTGAGATTGGTATGAAGTTTAATTCGAAAGAGGAATCATAAAATGCTTATAACTTATATGCCGTGGCAAGAGGTTTTGGTGTTCGAAAGGGAGGAAAGACTACTAATATAAAATGAGAGACAACAAGACGTTTATTTCTTTGTTCTTATGAAGGATAATCGGATAAACTTTCTCCTTTTCAAGAAAGAAAGCGACAAAGATTAGAATATAGATGTGGTTGTATGGCTCGTATAAAATTCAAAATTTCAAATGGAATATGGGAAGCATGTGAATTCAATGATGTGCATAGTCATTCCATGATAGAAGATAATTTGAAACATTTCATACATTCTGGTCGTAGGCTTACAAATGCTACTAAAAATATTCTTGCTTCTATGTTTGATGCCGGTATTCGTACAAAAAAAAAGTTGTTCGATATCTTTAGAATGAAGCGGGTGGAGTTGAAAATGTAGGATTCATTGAACAAGATGCTCATAACTTTATTCAAGCACATAAGAGAAATATGATTAGTAGTGGAGATGCTCAAACTTTGATAAATCATTTTATGCATTTGCAATCAGAGGACTCAAACTTCTTCTATGCTTTTCAAGTTGATGAAGATGGTAGGTTGTGCAATTTTTTTGGAGAGATAGTATATTCAAATTGCACTATGAGTGTTTTGGAGATGTGATGATTTTTGACACTACTTATCGTACAAATAGATATTACATGATTTGTGCTCCATTTGTTGGTGTGAATAACCATTGAAAAATATTTTTTTTGGTTGTGCATTTTTATGCAATGAAACCAGTGGTTCATTTGTTTGGCTATTTCAAGCATTTTTGAAGGCAATGGAGAGAAAAGTACCAAAAATAATTTTTATCGATCAAGCTTCTGCCATAGCCTTGACCATTAAAGAAGTCTTTCCTAACACGTGTCATCGACTATGTGAAATGACATATTGATAGAAATGCTCAAAGATACCCCAGCTTTACTTTAAGTCGGAATTTTAACACTGTTTTGATACACTCTTGTGGAGGTGAAATTTAGAATCAGAATTTGAATTACGTGGCATAAAATAATAAGTGAATGGGATTGTGTGAGTAATACTTGGCTTCAAAAGTTATATGATTTGAGAAAAAAATGGTGTTCTGCATTTAGCCGTTTAATTTTCTCGGCAGACATCAAATCAACTCAAGGAATTAAGAGCATAAATAGGGTATTCACCGAAATGACATGCAAGACAATGAGTATAACGAGTTTGTAAAATATTATGAGCAACGAATAACTAAAATGTGAGATATTGAAGCAACTGAGGATTATAAATCTCGAGAAATGCCTAAAATATCTTTAGAAGATTGTGGGATGTTAAAACATGCTGCTAGTGTGTACACGAGAAGAATTTACGCAATATTCCAACATGAATTTTTGCAAGGGGCAACCAAAAGAACACTCAGTGCTAAAACTAATGGCAATACTACCGAATATACAATTTTAAAGGGTGAAAATGGACAAACTGAAGTTGTCTAGTTTAATTCCCTTGAAAATTTAATTATTTATAGTTGTCAGATGTTTAAGTCCATGGGTTGGTTATGTTGTCACGCATTAAAAATTCTATTCTTTGACTTGAATTTTTCTTATATTCCTGAGAAATACATTTTGAAAAGATAGTCTAAGAATGCTAAGCATGGAGACAGATTTGAGGAATATAGCACAAAGAAGAAAACAGTAAAATTCTCTATGGCAATTCATTTGAATGGGTTAATGAAAGAGTCGTTTGATGTTATGACTTTAGCAACAAATGATGAGGATTCCGAAGAAATTGCTAGAAAATATCTGTATCAAGCAAGAATTGAGATTAGTAAACATCAAAGTGAGATATCTAATGAAAAATATGGTAAAAATAAAGACAAATTCAGTTCTGTTGATCCTTTAACAGGGTGCGCAGATCAAATTTTGGATCCAATTAAGAAAAAAAATAAAGAAAATGGATATGGCAGAATGAAGCCAAAAGGTGAGAAAAAAAAGAAAAAAAAATCACAAATGACTTTAAAAAACAGAGCACCACTAGCACAGAATTATCAATTTTTGAATACAACAATGATTTTCGGCACACAATCAATAGCAGTGCAGCAAATACAACATCAATCCATGAAATTAATTTCTGAGGTTTGATTTTTTTTTAATTTGTTTTTAAATATAATTAGCAGTGACTTTAATATATTTCTTTAAGAGTGTTAATTTATTTTCTAAAAATCAAATACGCAGATACATGGAGATTCATCCAGCACTTTCAGTCAATTTTTGACTCAAAACATGAATCTACAATCTGAAGCTTGCATGCAGAGCCAAGGATCAAACAAATAAATTTCAGAAGAATTCAATTTCTTTTTTGAAGAAGATTATATTGTGGACTTGATTTTTTGCATAATATACTCTTAATTTAGCAACAAATCAATGCAAACAATATTATTTTTGTACTTTGACGTTACAACTAACATGCAAAGAAAATCTATGAAATTTAAATCATCATATATTTATAATTTTTTTTAATTTAATTATGTAAATAGAATAATGATATCATAAGAAGATGAAGAAAGCTCCATACCTAAAATCATGGATGATTAAATAAGCAAAAGAAAATCCATGGAGATTTCACCCAATTCTTGATCTTTTCTAGCATTAGATTGAAAGGAATTTTCTTTTATATTTTTTGATTTTTTTTCATCTTCAAATCTCAACTTGTTTTTTTTTTTTTTAAAATCGGCAACAACACTAACTAATTTTGACTATCAATTTTTTTTTTTTTAAAATTTCTTGACTTGATCTCTCTAAACTGTTTTGATTTTAAGATGTTTTGAGTAAAAGAAACAAAAAGAATAAGGCGTGTTCTAGAGAGTTTTGTGTAAGATTGGTTTCTCATAAATTTCCTCTTAAAAGAGATAAGTAACAATAAATGCATGTGGACCCCACAATCTTTTAACTTTTTTATTTTTATTTTATTTATTTTTGGACACATATCCCCTCATCTTTTGTTAGCTTTAAAAAATGTGAAGTGGACCCCACTTTCCAAGTGTCAACAATTAAATGGATCCTACCACAACTTATGTTGGTTGGACCTCATCCATGGTAAAATTTTCCTCATAGTAGTAGTTATATTCTTCCGGATCAAGAAAACTGCATGGAAGCTAAGAAAATATTTACTAAAGCCATAAAACCCTCCATCAGCAGGTAGAGGACAAAAGACTGTAGCAACCTACCTATAGTATGTCTTTTGTATTTATATTTTTGAGTATCTAAAATCAGTTCTGGCCATATATTATTATATAGCACTTGTCTAATTGCTTACTCATCTCCAAAAGAAGAAGAAATTAATTGGATCCATGTCGTGCTATGACTCTTCACTATACTCATTTACTACAATACTTAATTTCCTTCATAATTCCTCACTGCCCTAATTGCTATTTATTTTGTATTTATAAGAAACATTAAATCTTATTGTACTAACCCATATATATGCTAAGTTGTTTTATCAAAAAAATTAAGATAAAAACTCAAAAAAGGAAAAAAAAAATAACTATAATTGGAGGTCATAGAGAGGTGCCACACATATATATATAGAGAGAGAGAAAGAGAGAGAGATTTTGAATGTGAAGAGATTTGTCACTCAATTTACTTTAAAGGTTGATGTGTTTGTTTGTAAAAATTTCATTGCAATATAGTAAAACTATTAAAGTAGAAAACTATATGTTGCAATATTAAGTCTAATAATAAGATAACATGAAGTAAAAGGGCAGCCTGGTGCACTAAAGCTATCGCTATGCACGGTGTTAAGGGAAGGGCCCACCACAACGGTGTATCGTACGCAGCCTTACCTTGCATTAACTTATATATATTAGTCTCACATATAAGTAGGGTAAATAATAGAATATTAATGGGTTATTGTGTAAACCAATAATCCAATATTAAAAAATCAAAACCAAATTAATAACCCGATAAAATTTTTAATAAAATCATTAAAAAATCGTTAACTCAAAAATTCAATAACAATAAATCAATAATATTTTTTTAATTCTGTTTATCGGTCGGCTCTATTTTCGTACACCTTCTAATTATGCCTATTTTTAAAAGGGTTTCGCCTATAAAGTGACCACATAATATTCTTCTTTTTCATTGTGAAAAAAATGCTTGCGGTTATGAGCTTGACTTTCCTTTCTTGAAACAAAAGATGACTAAAACTAATTTTAGAGTTAGTTAATATTGGGGGTGGTGAAGTTGTGTATGAAGGTAGTTTGATAGGTATAATCGTTATCCTTAAACGATTCAACAATTTTCAGTCACTCTAAAACATGGCCGTCTTATATGTGTGTTTAAGATAAAATGGATGTACGTTACTTCAAACTATTGATTGCTATTGATAGCCAGTATCATATCATTTATGGCTAATGAGCATTTAATTTTCTATGAGACTCAAATTTGGAATGATGAATCTTTCTTGGATTTTTTTCATAGGCCGGAGATTTTTTATTTACTTGAGCATAACAACTATTGACATGTATGCAAGAATTGAACATTCTATCCACAATGATAAACTGACTGATAATGAACTTGATCTTCGAGGTAGGTAGATATCTTCTTAGTTTGAATGTTGTGTCCAAGGAATATAATTCAACTGTTGTTTCGGGTACACAATCTGTATGTTTTGCACAAACACTTCAACACAAGTTCAAGACTGTATCAAGAACACTTATGAAGTTTTAACACCTTCAACACAAGTTCTACAAAAACTATCAAAGAAGTATGTTATTTAAAGAATAAGATGAAGAAGAAATAAAACCAAGTCCTCCGATTTCACGGAGTGTCCTTAAGGAATTAATTCCCCTCAAGCACCCGAGGTTGCGAAATTTTTCCTCCCAGGATAAAATGCTCATAATCAGAATATAGCGGTACCTCAAACCTTCTATTCTTTCAACACACTCAACGGCAGATGATCACATAGAGTTTTTAGAAGTAGAAGATTTTACAATCCTTAAATTTTTGTACATACTTGTGGAAAAAATGCAGGCATTTATAGCCATCAAGTGTCCTTTAAAAAGGAAGCAATGGTTCATCTGAAAGTGTATCACTTTAGAACAATCATGTCTGTCCATTCTGAAGCAGTGTCTTTTTTGAACAGTCACGTCCAACCGAATAGTCACATCTTTTTTGAAATAGTGTGTCATTTCCTCGAAGGGTTACATCCCTTTCGAGTTACGTTTCTGCGTTTCTGCTTACATGTTCATGGAGAAAAATATTTTCCATTGGATTTTCAGATTAAAATATTTTCCAAGTTTCAAATCAACTTTGTCTAAAAAAATAATCTCCTCGATCAATCATTTGACAAATCCAAATCCAAATCCAAATTCGAATCCAAGCCAAGTGAGCAACGACGATGACGACGCGAGGCACCTCTTGGTTCTTACCGAAGGTGTTTTTATTAATAAGAACACATGAAAGTTGCTTTCTCCCACCAATGTGGGAGAAGTATATTTTCCTTAAGTGAGTACAATTTTCCTCCAAGACTTTCTCTCCATTTTTCATTCACACCAATTAAACCCAACAATCTCTCACATAAATGGAAAATGACTACTTTTTATAAAACTCTACGGACAAGTATGTGATCACCAAGCAAATACTGAATGCATCTGGATAAGTGGGTTTCCCTTTGAACTTTCCATAGTGAACATGCATCAGATGTACTCGGTTAATCGATAGATTTGATATCTTTGAATCATCGAGCTTTAATGTACACCTAGACAACACATGTCACACAACCAACCTTTTATCTTTTATTGTTTTCACAGTTTTGTTTGTTTCAGCCATGCACACGTCCTATTTTCATGATAGCTTAGAGAATAGTCTTTAACTAACATTCTCCTTGAAGCGACTTCCACTTCACCCCCACATAGGTGATTTCTAAATGTTCAATCCTATAGATTAAAATATTTGATTAACTTTTCCAAATTTAGATAATCAGTAAAAGGTTTCACACCATAAGTCTTATCCTTGTTTACTAAACATTTTCTGTATTATGAGAATGGGTTGGATATATTGACAATGTTGAGCCTGTCAGTCATAACTTTGTTTGATTTCCTTGAACCTGACTCTTGGGATCTCCAGCAGTCTGCTAGGTAGAATTACCACCATTTGACCCGTCCTAGGCCGTAAACCTATTTTCTTCGATGTTCTCTCAACTCCCTCTCTAGATAGGCCTTGTGTAAGTGGATCCGACACCTTATCCTTAGACTTCACATAGTCAACAGTGATAATTCCACTAGAGAGTAGTTATCTGACGGTATTATGTCTCCATCTTATATGATAAAATTTACCATTATACATCATGCTGCATTTCCTACCTATCGTCGCTTGGCTATCACAGTGTATACATACTGGTGCCAATGGTTTAGGCTAATAAAGAGTATCTTCCAAGAAATTCCAGAGCCATTCATATTCTTCACCAGCTTTATCTAATGTGACAAATTCTGATTTCATTGTAGAGCGAGCAATACATGTTTGTTTGGACGATTTTTAAGAAAATGCTCCTCCACTTATAGTAAATACATATCCACTCGTGAATTTCACTTCATTCAATCCGGTGATCCAATTTGAATCACTATATCTTTCAATTACCATGGGATATTTATTATAATGGAAAGCATAGTCTTAAGTATATTTAAGATATCCCAAAACTCTTTTCATTGCCATCCAATGAGTTTTATTAGGATTACTCGTGCACCGATTCAATTTACTAATAGCACATTCTATGTTTGGTCGTGTACAATTTATCATATACATTAAACATCCCAACACTCTTGCATATTCCAACTGTGAGTTACTCTCACCTTCATTTCATTAAAGTGTGAAGCTCACGTCCAATGGAGTCTTGGCTATACCAAATTCTAAATACTTAAACTTGCCAAGTACCTTTTCAATGTAATTAGACTGTGACAACGCCAACCCTTGTAGAGTTTTATGGATTCTTATTCTTAAGATCACATCCGTAACTCCAAGGTCTTTCATATCAACTTGCTATCAAGCATTCGTTTCATAGCATTTATGTCAGAAATATCTCTTATGATGATCAACATATCATCCACATACAAAAAAATAATGACCTTGTGATTTGGACTGTCTTTAATGTAACACATTTATCAAATTCATTTATCTTGAACCTGTTTGCCAACATGGTTTGGTCAAACTTTGCATGCCACCGTTTAGGTACTTATTTTAATCCATAAAGTGACGTAACTAGTCTGCACACCTTCTTTTCTTTACTTGGAACCATAAAATCCTCGGGTTGTTCCACATAAATTTCTTCCTCCAATTCTCTATTTAGGAATGTTTTTTTTATATTCATTTGATAGATTTCAAGACCATATACTGCCGTCATGGTAACTAATATCCAAATTGACATTATCCTTGTTACAGGCGAGTATGTATCAAAGTAATCAAGGCCTTCCTTCTGTTTGAAGCCTTTTACTACAAGTCTTGCCTTGTATTTGTCAATAGTATCATTCGCTTTTATTTTCCTTTTGAAGATTCATTTAGAAACTAAGGATTTATTTCCTGGAGGAAGATCAACCAACTCCCAAGTATGGTTGCTCAAGATTGTATCCATTTCACTATTGACTGACTCTTTCCAAAAGAATGAGTCTAAAGACGCCATTGCTTCCTTAAATGTTTGAGACTCATTTTCTAAGAGAAATGTTACAAAATCTAATCCAAATAAAATTGACGTTATTTGACATGTGGTACATCTTGGATTCTCATCATTATGTACATCCTCACTTGGTTCATCTCGAGGTAGTTTAGACCCTCCACTTCATGTCTAGTTTTATACGGATAGATATGTTCAAAAAACTCAACATTATCTAATTCAATTACCATATTTTCATTGATATTCGGATGTTCAAATTTATCAACCAAAAATCGACATACTTTACTATTTTTAGTATATCTAGTGAACATACAGTCCACTGTCTTAGGTCCTATCTTCATCCTTTTAGGCATAAGAATTTGGAATTTCGCTATACACCCTCTACACGTTAAAATATCTCAAGTTGGGTTTCCTTCCTTTTTAATTTTCATATAGAATTGATTGTGTCTTACTATGGGGCACTCTATTGAATATTCGGTTAACTGTAAGGATAACTTTCCCCCCACAAATTTTGCGATAAACTTGGACTTATAAGTAAGGAATTCATCATTTCCTTTAAGGTTTAATTTTTCCTTTCCGTAATTCCATCAGATTGAGGTGAATGCAGGCTGTAGTTTGATGGACAAATCTATTCTCTATACATATCTCTGCAAATGGACATACATAGTCTCCACCCTTATCACTTCTTATCATTTTGATCTTTTTCTTTAACTGATTTGCAACTTTGGTTTTATATTGCCTAAACGAATTTATTGCTTCATCCTTATTGATTAGCAAATTGATATAACAGTACCTCGTGCAATCATCAATAAAAATTATAAAAAACTTTTCCCACAACGAGATGGTGCTGACTTTATATAATAAATTTAGTGTGGATTAAGTCTAAGGAATCAAAATTCCTTTCAACGGATTTATACGAATTCTTAACATACTTTGATTCCACCCATGTTTGATATTTTAATTTATTGCACTCAAAGTTTGGCAAGACTTCTAAGTTAATCGTTTTTGCAAAGTTTTGTAATTGACATGTCCTTATCGTTAATGCCACAATTGATTAGACTCAAGCAAGTAAGAAGAAACAAAACTTTTATTAATTTCAACTGTCATTACATTCATCTTAAATAGGCCCTCAGTGAGGTAGCCTTTTCCTACGTACACTTTCCCTTTACTAAGTACAATCTTGCTTGAAACAAATACACATTTGAATTTATTTTTTTCAAGAAGTGATATGAAAATCAAGTTTTTTCTTAACTCTGGTACATAAAGGACATTGTTGAGAATCAACACTTTGCCTGACATTATTTTCAAGCAAACTTTTCTTGTTTCTTTGACTTTTGCAGTTGAGAAGTTTGCCATATAGATCTTCTCTTCGCTTTGAGTCGGAGCAATGCAGCAAACAAATCTTTATTGGCACAAACATGGCGGGTGGCACTGAAGTTCATCCACCATTCTCTTGAATTTCCCACCAGGTTACATTCAGAAATCATGGCATATGGATCGTCTATTTTATTCTTGGATTCAACCTTATTGGATTGATCCTTATTTTTCCCTTTCTTTGGGGCACGACAATCTGTTGACTTGTGGCCAATCTTTCCATAATTAAAGCACTTTCTCTTGAATTTATTCTTAGGTTGATTGCTTTGTTGTCCAGCTTTCTTCTGATTCTTTGAGTTGTTGGGGTTGTCTTCTACGTTTTTAGCTCCACTCATTGTAGAATTACCTTTCGACCTCCTCTTTGCGGCTTGTTGTCTTCCTAATGCGCAACCTCACAATGAGGTCTTCGACTGTAATCTCCTTCATTTTGTGTTTCAAGTAATTTTTGAAGTCCTTCCACAAAGGTGATAACTTCTCTATTATCGCAACAACTTGAAAGGCCCAGTTCACAATCAAATCTACAATAAAGTTTATGTGAACATTAAGAACATTTTTAACATGTTCATATAAGGTATTCACTATATTCATACCTTCAACAAGGAAATCATGAATGATAACTTGCAATTCCTATACTTGAGATCGGTCTTACTGTCAATCATTTTGTATTCAAGGAATCTTACAACAAAGAACTTCTTAGTTCCAGCATCCTCAGTCATATATTTCTTTTTCAGCATATTCCACAATTCTTTTGATGTCTTCATTCTGCTGTAAACGTTGTATAAATCATCTTGGAGGCCACTTAGGATATAATTCCTATATAGGAAATCAGAATATTTCCAGGCCTCTATTACAATGAACCGCTCTTTGTACAAAGTCTCTTCGGGAAATTTTGGAGCATCTTCAGATATAAATCCTTAAAGACACAAGGTTTTTTAGATAGAAGAACATATTTTACTGTCACAGTTTAAAATCTATTCCAGAATTTTTTTTGGGCTTTTCCGCTAGTGCCATAGCGGGTGGCGCAGTTGTGCGACTGGTTGTAGCAATATTCATTGCTGCTACCCTTGTCCCACCATCAGTTTAATGACCATCAGTAGTCATCTTTCCTGTCACAAAAATACAGTACACTTTAGTATATCAAAATACTAATTACAAGTTTATAACAACTTTAAATACTATTTATTCCTAGTTTAATGATGAAGTTTTTATATCTTTTAATCGTTAACCAAATGACCTTTAACTTATAATGAAGTTTTTATATTTTCAAATCACCTGTTAAGTTCAAAAACAGTAGAAAGCATAAATCTTTAATCTCTAGAAACCAAATAATACAGATTACGAGTTTAATTCCTTAAGAATGTTGTTTTGGGTACACAATCTATATGTTTTGCACAAATACTTCAACACAAGTTCAAGACTGTATCAAGAACACCTATGAAGTTTTAACACTTTCAACACAAGTTCTTAAGGAATTAATTCTCCTCAAGTACTCAAGGTTGCAAAATTTTTTCTCCTAGGATAAAATTACTCACAATCAAAATGTAGTGGTACCTCAAACCTTCTTCTTCGAACATACTCAACGACAGATGATCACAAAGAGTTTTTATAAGATTAAGAGTGTTTTAAAATCCTTAAATTTTTGTACATACCTATGAAAAAAATACAGGTATTTATAGCCATCAAGTTCCCCTTCGAAAAGGAAGCAATGGTTCATCGAAAAGGTGTATCACTTCGGAACAGTCATGTTTGTCCATTCCAAAATAGTATATCTTTTCTGAATAGTCACATTTGACCGAACAATCATCCCTTTTTTTAAATAGTGTGCCATTTTCTCGAAGGGTTGCATCCCTTTCGAGTTACGTTTATGCGTTTCTGCATTTCTGCATGCATGTTCATGGAGAAAAATATTTTTCATTGAATTTTTGAATTAAAAAATTTCACTTGATTTTTTCAAGTTTCAAATCAACTTTGTCTAAAAAATTAATCTCATTGATCCAAATCTAAAGCTGAGCGAGCGACGACAATGACGCGATACACCTCTTGGTTCTTGCCTCATAATCTACTTGAAGGTGTGTTTTTTAATAAGAACACATTAAAGTTTCTTTCTCCCACTAATGTGGGAGAATTATACTTTGCTTAAGTGTGTATACTTTCCCTCTATTCTCCATTCATACCGATTGAACCCAACATTAACAACAAACAATGTTAAATTTTGCTACCTAGTCAAATGATACGAGCAATTTCGATACACAAAACGAAGGTTTGTCTTTATTGAACTATCCTAATATATGTAAGAGTTCTCAAAAGTGTGAGATTAGAGGACCGAGCAATCAGCTATCATAGTTGCATAATTTACATAGCCCCACTCACTACAAAAAAAACACATTTTAGCCACGTGCAAAACCGTGGCTATATGGTACATATATCGTGGCTAAATAGTTTAGCCACGGTTTGTTAGCCATGGTTACAAGTATGTCCAACAGGGGCGTGGCGAGTAAATTAGCCACGTTTTTACCGTCCGTGGTAACAGTTTATTAGCCACGGTTTTCTGATGTATTTAGCCACGGTCTTTCCATGGTTAAACTTTTTGATTATTTTGCTAGCATATCAATTAGCCACGGTTTGCACCGTGGTAAAATATTTATTTATTAAGAATTAACTATGTTTCATATAAATTAGCCACAGTTCTAACCGTGGCAAAAAGTAAATATTTATTTTTTGCATATTAATTAGCCACGGTTTTAACCGTGGCTAAAATGCCCAGATTTAAAAAAAAGATATATTTTTTGCATATAAAATCGTGGAAAAAGAGCGAAGCTATTTATATATATATATATATATATATATATATATATTGAAATTGTTTTCTTTTTAAATACGTGGATTGCCTGATACTAATTCCTGAATAATGATAGACGTTCACTTATAAATTGACCATTATACACAAAATTGAAACATAATTATCAAAGTTTTTATATTGTTCAATATATTGTCACAAAAGTTAAAGTCCAAACCTTAAATATTCATAAAAGATAACCACAATGAGTAATGTTAGAAGTTAAAGAAATACCATATCTATCATTTGTTTTAAAATATTCTAAAGGCTAAGAAGATTAGTTCAAAGTAGGCAATTCACTACCAAATTTAGATTGTAAAAATCTACGAAGAGTTGCCAGGTGATTCTCATTTTGCACAAGTTTTTCTTTGGTCTCTTCATATCCGGTTAGCTTTTATTTCAAGGTTTTTACCTGTTTCTCAAAGTCTTCAACACACTGATGAGATATACTGCTTGAGCTTCCAAGATTTTCATGGTGGACAAACCAGGCTATATTTTCGGCCAAGTAGGAAACATAAAGCTAAAAAATAACAGTACAATAAGATACTCATTGTGACCAACATAGGTGAGGATTTTTTTTTAAAAAATAACTCTCCAAGAGCAATGAAAAATAGAGACACCAAACCAGTAAAGGCCAATGATGTATGTAGAAGAGACAAAAGTTTCCCAGATTGATCATAAAAATGTTTCCTGAGAACAAATGCTTAGAATCTACATCTCCAGGAGCAAATGATCACAATTGCTTCTAATCTTAAATAAAACTTTGTGCATTAGGGTCATGACATAAGTTATCTTGGACTAAAATACTAAGATAACAAAAGTACTAGTATATGGTCTAATATGCAGGAACTGGGGGTAACCAAAAACCAATTTATATTAATTACTATACTTGTACAAGTTTCATTTTTCCTTTTTAATCAAAATTTTACAAGAATATATTGTATTATTATGAATATTGGTTTTATAACATCTTTGGTACAATATGTATAGGAAAAGTAATGTTTCCAAGAAGATAAAACAGCAAAATAGGATTATTTAGCCCAACTACAAAGCAGAAAGTAATATTTCCAAGAAGATGAAAGTTAGTTGGGATTTGGGTACTTAACCAATTTTTCTTAAACCAAGCTTCAATTTTCTTGGTAATATCTTTCGCATTTCCATTTCCAGGTAAGATTATACAACAACAACAACATACCAGTATAATCCCGCAAACTGGTGTTCACGGAGGGAGGTTCGATTGTACGCCAACCTTATCTCTACCTCAAAGGTAGAGAGGTTGACCCTCGGCTCAAGGATGGGTAAGTTTATATAGATCTAACAAAACTAAAAACACTTCACTTCAAAGTCTGAAACTTTATCAACTAAGTTGCTCTGTTAGGACAACGGAAACATAACTAAGTTAACAAGAGTGAAAGAACTAGTAGGGCAAACATTAGGAAAGAATACACCACACAACAGGGGCTGGTAATTGTGATAATGCATTCAAGAAGTCTAAACTAGACTTAAATGTACCTTAACTGCCACAACCAATTTGTAAAATTCTCGAAGTACCATAGATTTGAAAAGCTTTGTGTTTACAACAACTGGTTTGCCCATTATCAGGTCCCTGTCTTATCAAACAATATACAGTTCACCTACAAAAACAGATGGTTTGTTATCAATATCAAAGTTAATTTTTTATGATATGGCATTGCTGGATGCGTAGTTCAAAAAAAAATTGGTGCATACCTTTTGTTCACCTTCCAAAGCCTGCCCACCTTTAATCAAGATACCTCGAGAAGCACCAACTCCTTTGCCAACCATGACGGCAGCTGGAGTAGCAAGACCAAGGGCACATGCGCAAGCTATGGCCATTATAGATATACCAACTGAGGAACAGATCCAAGTTCCATTTGTTCTGACTTGCTTGAGAAGTCCTTGAGTCCTCTTTTGCATAGAATATATTTGCATATCTCAAGGCCATCCATGGCAGCCTCACGAACCCAAAAACCAACATCACCTCTGTTATCTCTAGAGTAATCATCCAAAGCTATAAATAAAGTCTGCATAACCTCATTATTTAAAAATATACACAATATGAACCACAAGAGAGTGCAATAATGAATGAGGTAAGAGGTAATACAGGATTAAATAAGGAGAAATCAATTACCATAATTAATTAAAATAGAACTATAAGACATTCAATAAAAAGGTGAAAACAAAAATTAACAAAACATGCATCTTAGTTGTAAGTCTTCAATTTCATAATAGGGAATTAAACTAATCTAAAATTCCTTCATCATCCCCATCACTGTCATTATCATCATCTCCATCACTATCACTTTCATAATCATCATGAGTAGGTCCATTTTATGTTGTTAATCGGGATCATCTCACACTAATGGTAAGTCTTCAATATTTTCCAAATGTTGCTCATAAAAAGGTATGTCCTCCATTAATGGCTCCTCTAAATTTGGCTACTCTAAATCCATAAAATCCATATCTCCCATATCATATATGTCCCTCAGCTTTATATGAAAAACGACACACCAATCTTCATCAATTGGATCATCAACATAGTATACCATTCTAGCATTAGTTGCAAGTATAAATGGTTCATCTATTTCTTTTGCACCAGTATGTATCAAATGGGAAAAATTTACACTTGTTATCCCAAATTGATCTACCTTGATTCCCTTGTTAAGTGTAGAATCTATCCAAATACATTTGAATAACACAACCTTTAACTTGCCATAATAATTTAACTCTATGATGTCAACCAATTTACCATAGTGTATATCATCACTTGATTGTTCAACAGATTCTCTACCATTTGAAAATCTCTTAGTAAAAGCAGACATAATAACACCACTATTTTGGGTTTTCAATCCATGCTCTTTCCTCAGAGTACGAAACTTAAATCCATGAATATTATACTCCTTGAATCTCCTTACAACATTATTTGGCCCACGCGCAAGCCATTGAATTTTTGGAATAATGTTTGCACCATCCTGACGTGCAACCTATTATTTCAAAATATAATAGGATAATTACATATACTTTTATAATATTTTGAGTTCAAAATGGAATGAAATATCTGAAATCTTACATATTTCTTAAACCACTCATAAAAGTGTTTGTGCACATATTCTTCCATAAGTTTTGAGGAATTTCTTTTGCCACGATGCATTCTAGTCACCTCAATTCTAAACTCCCTGAAAGTAGTTATAATTCATACATTAAGGTATGGAAATATGTTAGAATAAGAAAAGAACAACCAAGTAACGTACTCTCGAAATGCATCAACGATTTCACAATTAGTTAGCACATATCGGTGAGCTTGTATGATTTCCACTGAAGGTATGGGTAGAGTCTTAATGGCCCCAACAAGCTTGCCTATTGCAGGAAACAACTTTGACAAGATACTAGATTCACTTGTAGCAGCAATCTCACTATCATCATTATTATGTCTTGGTCGATTAAACCTTGTTTCAATTTCACAATCCTCTAAATATCTAGAACAAAAAGTAAGGCACTCTTCCAGAATGTACCCTTCAGCTATATAATCTTCTGCTGCAGAATTGTTTCGAACATACGATTTCAAATGACAGAGTACCCTAATAATATATTAAAACCAATTGTAAGAATTAAAAAAATTAAAATATATCAACTTAATAAGTAAAGAATATACCTTTTAGTTGGGTACATCCAATGACCTTGTACAGGACCAGCAAGAATTGCTTCCTCTCCAATATGAATAACTAGATGAACCATGATAGTGAAAAAAGATGAAGGAAATATCACTTCCATATTACAATGATTCAATCAAATTCGTTGTTGGAGTATCTCTATATACTTAACATCTAAAACCTTGTTTGATACTTCTCTAAAGTAGTTACATAACTCAATCAACATTGAAGCAACTTCTTTAGGAAGAGATCTTCTAAAAGCGATTGGCAAAAGATGATCCATCAAAATATGGGAATCATGACTCTTTAAATTGGAGATTTTGCATTTTTTCATATCAATACATCTAGAAATATTTGATGCATAGTTATCAGGAAACACAACATTTTTAAAACTTTTAGGAAGATATCTTTCTTCTCTTTCTTCATAGTAAAGCACGATGGAGGAATCTTAGAAGAATTAGGATATGGATAAAGCTTTTCTCTAATTACCATTTCTTGCAAGTCTTTACGGGCCTGTAAATTATCTTTTGATTTTTTTGTCACCAAGTGTAGTAAACATTACATTATCACAAACATTCTTCTCTATGTGCATTGGATCAAAACAATGATGAATAAGTTGATTCTCCCAATATTCTAAATACCAGAAGATACTTTTTTTCTTCCATTGTTCGACACCGATCTCACTTGTACCATCATCCCGAGGCTTCTTTCAACTCTCCTTAATTTGCCTTAGCAAGGTTGAACCTGATGGTGGAATAGGCGCAGGTCTATGCTCCTCAAAACCATTAAAGGACTATTTGTTGTACCTATATTTGTGATCATGTGGCAAATACCGACGATGTCCCATAAAATAATTTTTTCTACCAAACTTAAGTCTCGTAGAATCTGTGTTAAAGTTACATGATGGACAAGTAAATAATGTATGTGTATTCCATCCAGACAAGTTGTCAAGACCTGGAAAATCGCTTATTGTCCACATTAACAGAGCACGCAATCGAAATATTTCCTTAGTTGAGGCATCATAAGCACTTACACCTTTCCACAACTGATTCAACTCAGCAACTATAGGTTGTAAGTAAACATCAATGTTGTTACCAGGCATTTTAGGACCAGGAATTATCATCGACATGATAAGAAAAGTTTGCTTCATAAAACACCATAGAGGATAGTTATAAATGTACAACATCACAGGCCAAATGCTAACTGTAGAGCTTAGATTCCCAAATGGATTTAAACCATCCGTAGCTAAAGCAAATCGCACATTACGAGTTTCTGAAGCAAAATTGGGATAGAATGAATCAAAATGTTTCCATGCTTTGCCATCTCTGGCATGCCGTAATAAACCATCTGGATTAGCCTTTGTAGCATGCCATTTTAATAGTTCTGTAGTTTTGGAGCACATGTATAACCTTCTCAATCTAGGTATAAGTGGGAAGTACCGCAACACTTTCGCTGGCTTTAACTTCCTCTTCTGTTGGTCATCAATTTCAGCATTTGTACCAACATTATTGTCATCTGATATATACTTAGAAGTATTGAACTTCTTGCACTTATCTCTATTCATATCTTCGGATGATCCCCAGTATAAAATACAATGATTCGGACATGCATCGATCTTATCATAGCTCAAACCCAACCTTTTGATCATTTTTTTGACTCATAAAATGATAATGGTAGTTTTGCATGGGGAAAAAATCCTTTAGCAGGTCAAGAATCATTGAGAATGTTTTATCGGTTGCACCACATAAGACCTTAATATGATAAAGATGAACAATGAATGAAAATTTACTATATTTTTCACAACCATTATAAAGTTGTTGATTACCATCCTCCAACTCCTCTTTAATTTTATCTCTCTCTTCTTGACTTTGGCCTTTAGCACCCCAAGGATGGTCATTATCTGATAAATTTAATGGACCAGAATCTTGAAAATTATTATCATCAGACACACCAAAAGCATCATTCAACATGTCTTGCATCGGATATTTTCTAACCTACTCAGATTGTAATCTGGATGTTGATGCTACATTAGAAACTACACGCTTTTCGCCATGCATAAACCAACATGTGTACTTTTCTGGAAATCCCTTTTGAAGAAGATGACTAAACACTTCAGTTCTATTAAGCATAACAGAAAATCCTCATGTAGTACAAGGGCATGAAATTTTTCCATCTACAGACACTTTTGAAAAGGAAAAGTCTAAAAATTGGAGTACACCATCTGAGAATTCTTTCGATTTAATTGGCTGTCGAATCCAACTCTTGTCAATCATACTGTATTGAAGCAATATTAGCAGCTAGTCCCTATTGTTGACAGAATTATTAAAATCAACAAAGTTACAACAAACTACAAATCTATCACAAAAATTAAAAATACTATCATCGACGAGGAACAATGGCAATAAAGACTAAAGAGAACCTATTTGGAAAATATCCATAAAATAAGAAAGATATGAAAGGAAAATCACCCAGAAAATTAAGAGCACACATCGCTTATTCAACATTCTAGGTGAACCAATTTACTTGATCTACTTTCCTTATCATATTCACTTGACCCATTTGCATAAATGAAGAAGTCCCTCGTCACCATTTGCATAAATGACCCTTTGCATCAACTTTTTGTTTTCAAAGTTTTTAAAAGAATCCCAAACCAGTAATCATGTACAACAAGAAATGGGGCAACAACTAGTAACATTGTATGCGGCAGACAACAATCCATTGTAGTTCATGAATGACGGCAGAGACACCAACAAAAGCTCATCAAAATTACAGATTTCATAAAACCCAAATCTAATTTTCATTCTTGATAACTAGAAAACTAAACCCATCAAAACCCATCAAAATTCTCATTCATAACAACTAGAAAATTCACAAAACACATCAAATTACAATTTTCACAAGCTCAAAACTTCAATAAACAAGAAAAATATTGAACCCTATTTTCAATTTTAACCTTAAAAATAATAAATTGCAAAGATTTATTACCTCTGTTGTTGCAAGCGAAGTACTTCTACTTCTGCTGCTATCGAAGCTACAAATATTGACGAAGAAATAAATTTTCAGAAACCTCAAGAGAAAGACGCAATTTGCATTTTGGGAAATCTAAGCGTACAGTATATTGGGGAAAAATGTTTCTTTTAGTTGAAAATTCTGTAGAGGTGGGACTTTAATATTTTTGGGACAAATAAAAAAAATAAGGGAGGGAAATGGAAATATATTTACCCACCTACATTAGCTACGATTATTTAGCCACACTTTTTAAAGTGTAGAAAAACTTTCATTTTTTATTTAGTTTAGCCACGGTTTTTGTAACCGTGGCTAATAAACTGTGGCTAAATGACGATTTTTTGGTAGTGACTCTAATCGAGCCAATTGATAGGTAAATATAATATATTCTTACTCTATTTTTTTGAAGGCCCTATAATTATGCTTGAACTTTAACTATATGACTTCTTTATATCTTTTTAGTTGTAACAATATTGAAGATTTTCCATATTGACTCAACTCGCAAACATCATGAAAAATAATAATCTAGCTAATGATAGACTTGATGAGCCGAACAGAGATAGCTTACAATTGGAGTTAAATGCAAACCTGACGAACCCTTAAAGTTAAAAGGACAACTTTTTTCGTCAAAATTTTGAATCAACATTCAAAAAATGAAGAATATCAAAAGGGACAAAGCGGGTAAAGGCTCATGCCTTTTTCTTATCCATTTAACATTGTCAGTTAAATGATTAAGAGCAGGGCAAAAACACTGTTTTGCCTTGCAAGGCAAAATCAATAACCCACCTTACCTTTTGACTGCTTGATGAGGCTCCACTTGTATAGCGATTCTAATCATATTTTTTGTCAATTCCTTGTCAAAACCCAGCAAAATCACTCTTAAAAAGTTCTATCTTTTACACAAGCATGCTATCCAAATTTGTACGAATATTTTAGTGACAATCAGTTTCAGTGATAATTGTTTGAATCCTTGGTCTATAAATTAATAAGAGCTACTTCTAAAACACCACTTTGGAGTTATTGAAACTGTCTAGAATGATTAACAGTTGTTTATTATGATTGTTAATTTCTATGTATAATAAAATGTTGAATCAAAAAACTTATTGCAGTTTATCACATTTAGGTTTAGCTCCTGGTCTTTTCTTTTAAGTTCTTGGACTATTTAACCTCCCTTTTGAGAGACATTTGCACTGTATGAGACATAAGTACAGTTGAAGTCCTAGTAGTGTGCTCTTTTAGAAGAAGTATCAAAATACGATAATGTTGTAATATGTAGTGCAGTGGGATTCAGTCCAATATGAGATTTCCTTGAAAATTTAGTTCAACAAATAGCAAATGGGATGCTAGATCCCAATAAACAAAAGGACTTTGGAAAAAATAAAATTAACCCCCCAAAAAGTATCATAAGTCTTAGTAGGATAATTAAACTAAAAGAGGCATGCCATACTTATACTTTTTCTAATAACTGTGGTGCGCGAGCCTTGACTAAATCCACTGAGATATACTTGTTACCTCCCAATAGCAATAGATAACCAGTTAACTCTGTCACCTCCTAGCAGCTACAAATAACCAGTTAACTTTGTTCTAAGGGTGTCAAGTGGGCCGGGTTGACCCGGCCCGATAAGCCCAAGGACTTTAGGGTCCTGGGCCATTTTTTAAATTTGGGCCCGGTTAACCCAACCCGAACCCAACCCGGTTAGGGCCTTCCGGTTAACCGGCCCGGTCCGATTTGAAGTTTTTTTTTAAAATTGGATTTTGGGCCAAACTAGCCGTTGGCCCAATGGCTATATAGCCGTTTTTGGGTCCAAACGGCTAGTTTGGGACCATATATTAAAAAAAAAAATTTTACTTTTAAAATTATTTTTTAATCCCAAAAAAATTCTATAAATACCCTACACCTTCAAATTATTTTTCACATAATTTTTCACTCTCTCAAATCTCATTCTCTCTCAAATCTCAATTTTCAATTCTCAAATATTCAATATATTTAATTTCCTAAAGTGCTCACTTTAATTTTTTAATTTTGCGTTTACAAAGTACGAGTGGAAGTTTCTAAAGTAGCAACCTTCGAATACTTTCAAAATTTGGTATTGTCGTTCCATCTCTTAAGTTTAATTTTTATTTATTGTATTAATTGTTGAATATTTAATTTTATTATATTTGTATATTTTGAATTTTTTTAGTTTAATTTAATTTATACTATGGATAAATTAAGAAACCTCGCTAATAAAGGTGTTAAAATTTTTTATCCCGAAAGCGGTAGTGGTACTTCAAGTAGTAGATATACCCGTGTGCCTTCACCTTCGATACCACTTGGTACACCTTTTGAGGAAGAAATAGGTGTAGGTGCTCACGATATGGATTATGTAGAAGCTCAAGAAAATTATGGTATAGAAGAAGAAAATGAAGTAGATGCGGTTAATTTAGACGAAGATGATGAAAATATTGGTGAGACACCCGCAGTAAGAAATGCTAATGTTAGATCTGAATCAGTTAATCTCCCTTCCCGTCCTCCCCATGCCCCAAGACCTCGTAAAGCAACTAGCATTACGTGATAATTTTTTGAACGTATATCAGATACTGAGGTGCAATGCAATATTTATCAACAAATATATAAACATAAAATCGGAGGCAAGCAAGGAGGTACGGGTACGTTAATGAGACATATAGGTGAAGCTCACGAAAGAGAGTTAAATATTTCACGAGGTGGTGGGGATGTTGGAGGGCCGACCCAAGATAGAATGGGCCCAGCAACCGGTCAGGTAACGAAAAAGTATAATAAATTGAGGGACCGGGAAGAAATAGCTAAAATGGTAGCTGTGGGTTGTTTGCCTTTTAGTTTTCCTTCTTCTGATGCCTTTATTCATTATATTCAAGCAATTTATAATCATATGTTTAATGGTGTTCCTAGAAGTACTTGTCGATCTGATATTTTTAGACTTTATTCACAATATTGTTTTTATTTATCAACATTGTTAAAACATATTCAATGTAGATTGTCCCTAACTTCTGATCTTGGTCGTGCTGTAAATAAAAATGATTATTTAACCGTTACTTGTCACTGGATGGATAGTAATTTTGTGATGCAAAAATGTATTCTTGCCTTTTTATATGATGAAGATCGTAAATATACCGGAGATTTTATTGCTGATTCTATTGTTAAAGTTATTGGATTTTATGACATCAAAAATAAAATCTTATGCATTTCTTTTGATAATGCTTCTAACAACAAGAATGCTATAAAAAAATTAAAATCTAAGCTATCTCCGCCGTTGCCTGAAATTTTTCATATTAAGTGTGCATTTAATATATATAATTTAATTGTAAAAAATGGTCTTGAGTTTTTTGACCTTTATATTGAAAAAATTCGTCTTGTTGTTAGTTTTATTCAAGGAAATAATCGAAGAAAAAGAATTACAGAATTTAAAATTAAATGTCAAGAAAATGGACTTGCACCGATATTGATGCCTGAGGAAATTAATATTAGATAGAATTCTACGTATGATTTTTTAAAAACTTGTTATAAATATAGAGTTCTTATTACACTAGCTTTTAACCAACATCGCGGTTCATTTGCTGATTCTGCTGATTGCATGTTACATGATTCTGATTGGGTTATAATTAATGATCTTGTTAAGTTTTTAGAAAAATTTTATGTAGCTACGATTGAGTTTTCTGGTGCTTATTATCCTACTGTTTGTAATATTTTGGCATATATAGCCGATATTTCTGGTTTGCTCAAAGAATATAAAAATAAAGAAGGTTATAAAGAAGCTGTTGGTGCCATGTTTACTAAATTTAAAAAATATTTTTTTTCTGATTTTCCCTATTTACTTGGTTGGTGCTATGCTAAATCCATGCATGAAAATAATACTGTGTGCCACTTTAGTACTATTATTTATGCTAACTTAGAAATGAATACTCACAATGATTCTGAATAAGTACAACCTGATTTGTGGACGGCGATGGGTGATGCGAATGAATACATAAAAAAATTATATAATCACTATGCTGATTTATTTGACTTAGCCGTACCTACAAATATCACTCCAACTGTCGCTCCTCATCCTCCCGAGGAGCCATCATCTTCTAAAAGACCAGCACATAGTGGTTTTCCTGATTACTTTTATGATTTACCTTGTTGGAACAGTGTTGATGAGAGAACTTACACATCAAGTCATCAGGAAGAGATGAAATATTATCTTCGGTCGCCACCTGAGGATCGAAGATGACGGATCAACACGTTGGATTGGTGGAGGAGTAATGAAACACAATATCCTGTGCTTTCAAGATTAGCTAGAGATATCTTGAATGTTTCAATGTTAACCGTTGCATCAGAGAGCGCCCTTAGTCAGGGACGACATCAGCTTGGAGACAACCGACACTCATGGGGAAGTAATGCAATAAATGTTCTAGTTTGCCTCAGAGATTAGATTAGAGTGGAAAAAAGAAACCAAGAAATGGAACCAGAGCCGAACGACGAGCTAAAACTTGAATAAATTATGTCTTCACGGGAGAACTCGGCAAAATCAAGTCCAACACATGATTTTACCCCCGTTGACTTTGACTATCTTTTGCAAGTTCCCGTTAATATTAACATGAATGAGTTGGAAAGAATGATGCATAATTTGTAGATTTTTCATTCATGTAAATTATAAATTTTGGATCATTTCGCAATCAATAAAATTCAACATTCATTCACTCCTTCCTTAGTCCTTACTTTGTAATTTTTATCATTTAATGATTTAAATTAAATTTCTAGTTTAAATTAAAAACTTACTTCTAATATATTATTAATTTACTATAATATATTATTAATAATTTATTATATTAAGTAGCATATGTTTTGTATATTTGTGTATATATCTTCTATAGATATGTATATTTAACGTATACATGTGTATATGTTTTATAAATTGTGTGTGTATATATATATATATGTATATATATATATATTGTAGTATATGTTTTATTTGAAGTACAACATATATATTGAATGGTGCGTATATATATGTATATATCTTCTATAGACGTGTATATTTAACGTATACATGTGTATATGTTTTATAAATTAGTATATAACTATATATATATCTATTTTAATGTATATATATTGTAGTATATTTTATTTAAAGTAGAGTAGTACATATACATTGAATGGTGCGTATATGTGTGTATATATATCTTCTATAGACGTGTATATTTAACGTATACATGTGTATATATTTTATAAATTAGTATATAACTATATATATTGTAGTATATACATATATTGTAGTATATGTTTTACTTAAAGTAGTACATATTTATTGAATGTTGCGTATATTTGTGTATATATCTTCTAAAGACATGTATATTTAATGTATACATGTGTATATGTTTTATATATTAGTACATAACTATATATATATTGTAGTATATATGTGTATATAGCTTCTATAGACCTATAAATTTAATGTATACATGTGTATATGTTATATAAATTAGTATATAACTATATATATATATTGTATTATATATATATGTATTGTAGTATATGTTTATTTAAAGTAGTACTTATATATTGAATGATGTGTATATTTGTGTATATATCTTCTATAGACATGTATATTTAATGTATACATGTGTATATGTTATATAAATTAGTATATAACTATATATATATTGTAGTATATATATA
>NC_061115.1:152736653-152766648 GCF_002878395.1 Capsicum annuum | reverse complement strand
AACAACAACAACAACAACAATAATAATAATAATAATAATAATAATAGTAATAATGAAATTAATAAAATTACATAACCACTATATATATATTTCTGTCTTATATTAATGAAATTAATGAGCTTATTCTAAAGAGTAATAAATGAAATTAATCAAACTCAGATATATTACTTGATTTTCACCTTATAGTACAGATTTGATTGATTCAAATTTTCAATCGTGTAAGTTGCTCAAAAATTATTTACATTCTCAAGTTTACTTTAAAATTAACATTTTCTCAATTTGAATGGTAGACATTTTCTTTCTTTTATCCTAATTTTTTAAAATGTCTATTTTCCCTTACATAGCCAATCTTTTTCTTTTTTTACTTCTTCAAATCATGATTTTTTAAAAAACATTTATAGAACAAATATCTGCAGGAAAAAATAAACACTATTGATTAGGAAAAAAAGAAAAGAAAATTGAGAAATAGTAACTTAAGTGCATACATAATTGAAGTTTAATAATGAAATGAATGAATTTTTTTTAAATCTTTTTATTAATAATAATAAAATTTTAATATTTATTTATACAAGTAAAAATCATAGAGTGATAGTTTTATAGATATATTTTGATATAAGTAATAAAAATAATTATATAAAAATAAAGGTATATTTTATAATAAATTCCTAAAGATTATCCATTTATATTGTAATTAAATTATAATTTAGAAATAATAATTAATGACAAAACTCGTTTATCTAGGTAAACAATTAAGAATAAGAGATAAGTAAACTTAAATATACATATATACTTAATACATGTAATACTTAAATAATATCATAAAATATAGCATTAGATTTTGTAATAAGATTCATAAAAATTATTCTACTTATAATGTTAATAAACTTAAACAAAAATCTTTAAATATCTAGAAATGGTGATAATGTTAATA
Source organism: Capsicum annuum (assembly GCF_002878395.1). Lineage (NCBI taxonomy): Eukaryota > Viridiplantae > Streptophyta > Magnoliopsida > Solanales > Solanaceae > Capsicum > Capsicum annuum. The sequence continues at coordinate 152,765,717 of NC_061115.1, read as the reverse complement.
AACTTAAATAAAAATCTTTAAATATCTAGAAATGATGAAAGAGAGCAAAGAGATGAGGCTTCTAGAATTTTATTGAGTATTAGCGTGAAATGACCCACATTTGAAAAGGTGGACAAGTTATAGTCAGTCGGCTAAATTAATCTAAATATTACACAAATTCACAACTTGTATTTTCAATATTACAAAAAATCTCAACTCCCTAAACATATTATAAAAATCTCAATATATACACAGAATGCTATGTATATGTCGGTTATGTTATGTATATTAATAGGGAGAGAGAGAGAGTAAATTAATTAAAAAAGTGGGAGGAAGTGGTTGATATTTATGTTATTTATACTAAATTAATTCCCTTTTTTAGCCATTTGGCCCAATTGGGCACATGCAGTCTCTATACTCAATTGATACACTTTTATATTATATTGATACACTTTTTTAAAAAGAGAAAGGAAATTCTATGCAAGTACGTGCAGTCCCTATACCCAACTGATACTCTTTTATACTACGTTAATACACTTTTATAGTACATTGATACACTTGCAGTGTCCATATACTCAATTGATACTCTCTTATACTAAATTGATACATTTTTAGAATGCATGTAGAAACTATATAGAATCGTATAAAATATGTATCTAAATAATAATTGCAGTTAAAAATTGTATAGGATGTGTATAAAAATGCTATAATTATTATATAGAATGTGTATATATATAGAAACTGTATCATTATTATATATAAATATATATCTTTAACAATTGTATTATATTAAAAGTATATGGCATTGTATTTTATTGTATAAATAAGTAAAACTAAACAAAACAAATAGTATGTTATTTTAATAATATTGATGAATGCAAAATAATCTAAAAAAAAAAAACAATTACTCAATTGTTTAAAAAGAATAAAAATCTAGTTCTAAGATAATGGTTTTTCCATTAGTGCTCTGGAACATGTGCTTTATGAGGGACATGATTGTGTTTGCAGTATTACAAGTACGTTCTTAAAACTCCATACGCTCTTACTGGATCACACAACCTAGCAAAGGCAACGGCTAAAGAAAACACTGTGCTTAGTGGTTATTTACCAAATTTTTAAATTTAGGTGCTAATTTTATGAAATTATTTTAATTTTAGGTGTTATTTTTGTCCTTTCCCCTATTTACTGACATGATCCAACAGTAGGAGAGGGGGTGGGTGTCGGTCCATTCCCCCCAGTATAGTTGCTATTACTGCCTCACAAGATATATAATAATAATAATGACTAATTAAGTAATCATAAGATTATCTCTAAATCAAGGGGACAACTAAATAGTGAATTCCATCCTTATCAACACCTAACTATTTTATCTAATATTGGTTGATTGCACTTGCAGTCTACTGCTACTTGTTAATTTGACAATTAATCTTCAATCAAGCATTTCATTTTCCTATTAATTCCTTCACTTTCATCTCAATTTCCGTCTAATTATCGATGCCAGCCAACTTGATGAAAGCTTTTGATTCAAGCAACAAGAAATTAATTTTTCTATATATTAGTTCATTTAATATTAACCAAATCTTTTGCTTACTGATCCTCTTGTTCTTGTTTCTAGAGACATTCAATTTTTCAACATATATGGAAGGAGTTGTTGGTCCAAGGATATATAGTTGTTGTAAATGCAGAAATCGCGTTGCTCTTCATGATGATATTGTCTCCAAAAATTTTCAGGTTATGATTTTTCTCTTAATCAATCTCAAGCTTTCTTAATTTTTTTTCTTCTTCGATGGGAGAACTTAAAATGATTCCAATTAGGGGTGAAGGCTTAGGTTTTTATGTTCAGGGGGAGCTTGAGAGAAAATCACTAGATTCTGTTACATTTGTGTTAAGAAAATCACTTAATATGAATACATAATTTATTCAGTACTTTAATGCTATTTTTTGAAATTTTAAATCCATAAACTCAAATTCTCCGCCTGGATTGAGAACCTATGAGCTCATTCTTTAAAGTTCATAGTATTGAACTCGATGTATAAAGTTATGAGTTCGTGAAGTTTAGTGATTTTTTAGACAAATTTATTCTCCGAATCAAAAGTAGGCGAGGTTTAGATGAACCCGGTACTACTATGTTGCATCCCCCTTTCTTATACGAATTATAGTTTTGCAATTATGAGTTTTAGAGGCGGACTCAAAATATGAAGTTTATGAGTTCGATTTCAGAATTCTACCACAATTTATTTGATTTACGGGTTCGAAGTCTATTATTTGCACTTATAATTAAACGACTTTTACGTACACGCACATCTATATTTTATTTAAAAAATTATTGAGTTCTATTGAACACATAAAACCCATGTTATATCCTCATTGTTTATGACACAATAACTATGTTGTAAAAGACAGGCAAGAACAGGGAGAGCTTATTTATTTACTCATGCCATGAATATAGTGATAGGGGCGAAGGAGGACCGGCAGCTAATGACTGGTTTGCATACCGTGGCAGATGTTAAATGCTCTGATTGTGGGGAAGTTTTGGGATGGAAATATGTAAGAGCATATGATGAAACCCAAAAGTATAAAGAAGGAAAATTTGTTCTTGAGAACTTTAAGATTGTCAAGGAAAATTGATAGCAGAGGTTTTATGAACATGACTTGGATAGTATAAATTCATCCAGATGTGTTGTAAATATCAGGAGTTTGATAAATAAAACTTTAATGTGCTTCAGTTTCTATTTGATTTTGTTGTTTAATAAAATGAATATATGATACTCTATATCAAATTATTGCAAAATCTTTCTGACTATCTTGCTAAAAGAATAACCACAGACCTTCTGAATTAAGAGAAGCAAAACAAAAAAAGCATTTTCTTTATCACAGAAGAAGGCGTGAAGCAAGGGGGATTCTTAAAGCCAAAAAATAAAAAAAGAAAAAAAAAATTCCGAAATGAGGCTTCATGTGTATCTTCTCTCATTGTAAAGGAAACGAATCTGTAATGCTTAAGATCTCGAAGATCCTCAATAGTGAAATTTTATGAGCTAGCTTGGGGGTTGGAGAAACGGACTAAAAAACTTACTTTTATCGTTCTTTTGTACCAAGAATGATCTCAATTGAATATTCAGTTTGATATGAGTAGTTAGACCTCAGACTTCGACACATTACTCTTAGTTGGATACTGTTGGAACGAGAATTTGTAATGGTTATTCTTTAATACCGAAAAAATCTTCTTGGAGCAAATCTTTAGGACTAATTAGTCTTGGAAACTCATAAGTTCACTTCCTCGATCTTCTCCATTTAAATATTAAACTTAATTCGTCTAGCATAGGACTCAAATCCGTGACCTAAGCCACAAAGTTGTTGATACACTCATAGACTAGCTGCTGACATAACTTCATAATAAGTAGGGATGGCAATGGTGCAGTTGCGGTGCGGGTTTTTTCTAAACCCGCAAGTTTCAAAACCACACCGCATTGCATCACCTTTAAACCCGCATAAACTCACCCTACACTCATACCCGCACCGCACTACACCATCCCATGTTTTTATTTTTTTTGTTTTTTGAAAAGTTTATAACTTCATTAAAAATCATAATATTTTCAAATCTACAACTAGGAAATAATAACTAATTTCTATTATTTCACTTTTCACTAAGAAATTATTAAAAAGTATTATGTGTACAAGTAATGATCAAATACCATATTTTTATTAAAATGAATAGAGATATTAAAAAAACTATAAAATTATTTATTTGTAGTGTTATACACGTCGTTTTAAATATCATAAAATTTTAAGTAAAGAATACATATAATTTTAGGTATATTCACGAGAATAATACTAATTTTTAGCTTTTTTTAATTTAAACCTGCATATACCCAGAACCCGCACCGCACCGCACCATTTAAAAAACAAATTACTTTAACCCACCCGCAGCCGCACCACATAACTTAAAACCCGCACCGTCCCGCACCCGCACCGCCTCATTGCCATCCCTAATATTAATAAGGTCAACCAAAGGGCAATGCAACAACACTACACTATAGGGAGCAATGACGGAGCCAGGAAGTTCATTAAGGGGGTTCGAAAGTGTACACACGAACTAGCTGAAGGGTGTTCAACATATACAATATATACATAAAAAATAATGAGTAAATTTCATCCAAGGTCACTTAACTTTGTATCTATTATCCAAAAGTCACTTTCCTTTCATTCATTTCATCCATGGTCACTTAACTTTGTATTTATTACGCAAAAGTCACCTTTCTTTCATCCATGGTCATTTAACTTTACTTCGACCATCACAAAAGTCACAATGACCGAATTTTATAATAATTCCATAAAAAAAATGATGTGACAACCTTAATTAGTTCTTAATTTAATTTAAGTGAATAAATAATATATTACTCATATCTTAATCCTTTTTACATATGCATAATCCAATTTTCCTTATGGATTATTTAATGAAAGAATACCAATTTCTTAATAGATTAGATTACTTAATGAAGACCATTTTAATAAAAAAAAATTGATTAATATTTTTATGAAATAAAATTATACTTATTATATATTCTTAAAATCCTCTAAAGTTGAGACATGCGTTGGTAAATTATTTTTTCACTAATATATTATGGCATGTATTTGATTAAATTGTTTTTCTCCCTCTAAAATTGTGACATGTAGTTGATAATTTTTTTTTCATACATTTTTTTTTGCCACTTGAGTCTTTACATTCAATATATCATAATAATATGATAAACTACTCTATTTATTGAGTTTTTCTTTGTATTTTTAATTGTTTGACTAATCGATTAATTCTCTTAAAATTTTTTATTATAATATTCAATTTCTGATAAATTACATATTGTTTAATTAATAAATATAAAAATTAGATATCCTATAATTTCTTTATCTATCAAAGTAATTATATTTTATAATTTTTATTAACAAAACTGTACATTAATATAACATTATTTGTACAAATTTTGATAATACTTATTCAATGACACAATTAAAAAGATATTATTTTAAAACTATCTTTAGTATGTTGATTTATCTTCAAAGAATTAAAATAATTTTTTTTTTTTAAAATAATAACATACATGTATTTTTATTTTATGTGTTTTGAAGAATTTATCTTGTTCATCACTTTTTTTTGATGCACCTTTTTGACAGATGAATGCAATATTATGAAATATTTCATAAAAATATCAACCAAATTTTTTTTTTATGTAAATAGTCTTTAGGTTGTGCACATATAAAAAAAGTCAAGATATGAGTAATATATTATATATTCACTTAAATTAAAATTAATAAATAATTAAGGTTGCCATATTATTTTTTCGATAAAATTATTGTAAAATTAGGTCATAGTGACTTTTGTGATGGCCGGAGTAAAAGTTAAATGACCATGGATAAAATGAATGAAAAAAAATGACTTTTGCGTAATAGATATAAAATTAAGTGACCATGGATGAAATAAATGAAAAAGAAGTGACTTTTGCGTAACGAATATAAAATTAAGTGACTAAAAATGAAATTTATTTAAAAAATAATTTTAATTATATATAAATAATATAATATTGTGTAATATTTCAACGAAGGAAGTTCATTCAGATGAACCTGTATATGCTAGATCCGACACCGATAAGGAGGGGGCAATTGTCCCATCTCCTGTTTGCTATCTAACTTCGCAAGTTAACTATAGCATTGGATGAAGAAAGGACACCAAAACTGACAAGAGGGGATTGCTTTAAGAAGCCCTCCAACTCCAATGCTAAAATTATGGCTTCAAGTCGCCAAAGGAACAAAAAAAAGAAGGGTGAAAGCTTCGAGGAAGGGGAGAGGTAAAAAAAAAGGAATCAAACCCCAGATTGACTTAGCATGGAGATAACACTTCATATAATTATGTTTGTCATGGATTGAATCGGGCAATAATGCTTGTGTCAAGGTAGATTACCTAGGTTACATCTTATTTGCACACAACCCTTTCCCCTAATGTTGTGTGAATGCAAGATATATATACTTCATACACCAGGCTGTTTTTTTTTTCAAGTATCAGTTTTTGGCTCTTCATCATTCATAACTTCAATCACATATATGTACCTAATACCCAGAAAGGTTTCTGATTATGTAGACACAAACATAATCTTCGTACATACATATAAAAATCATTAAACTCAACACGTACATAAAGAGCAGAATTCACTAACTCTAAATGTTGAACCAGCGTTTCTGGTGTATGTTCAAAAGTTATGTCATTGCAGAGCAAAGGATCTTGACCTTTTCTTATCATCATCAACCAAATTTCTCACCTTAACCTTCACTCTTTCAGCCCCACTAAGCTCATGTACCTTCTTAGCAATTCCCAACACTTTATCTTTCTCCAATTTCATCTCTGATGAAACCAAAACAACTTGTGTCCCACAAAGCTTATCATAAATCCTCTCAAATTCCATCAACACTTCATTCAAAATTCCCATTTTACCCTTATCAACCAAAATCTTCATTACGCCCGCCAAATGTTTGTTGAAATTCCCCTTAGACAATATCTCCTTAACAACATACCCTTTTTCTTGATTTCCAACAAAAGGGTCTTTCATAAGAGTACTTATGGCATCATTTCTTAACATTCTTGATAACTTTCGCATGTCTTTATCGAGTTTTTCGAGTGAGTTGTGTGTGTTAGCTATGTCTACAAGTGCTGCTGCATAGCCACTTGAAGCTCTTGTATGAACTGTATGAGGTGTTTGTTGTTGCTTGGTGGAGGTTTGTTTGATTAAAAATGGGAGGTTGGGAGTTTTTCTGTGTGTAAAAGAGTTGGTTTTGTTTGAGATTGAGGTTGGCTTTGGGAAAGTGAAGTGGTATGATGTAGTAAAAGGATTCTTGAAATGGTGGAAATCAGCAGAGTATCTACGGAGATTTGGTGAGGAATTTGCCTTTGGAACTGTGAGTGAAGAAACTGATGTAGGAAGAGTGTCCATGAGAATTACTAATTTGGTGAGGAATTGTCCTTTGACAAGAGGGAATGAAGGAAGGTGAACAAGTCGAGGAGAGTGTATGAAAAATTGTGGTGGGAAATTGTTGACAGGCAAAACAGGATTATTTTTGGGTCTTGGCAGGGAGTGATTCCCCGAGTGGCTCTATTTTGTAAAAGGGCCCCGACTAAAACTTTCGTTAGGCATGAAAATTGAAAAGGATATATTTTTGCAATTGTTTTTATAACTTGAACAATCACCCTTCTCTCATAATATGATAATAACTTTATGAGTTACTCCTACGCTTCGCTTCGAATGAGCCCTACTGTAAATCTAAATTAATCGACTTTAATGTAGATACAAGAAACTTGATAAATAACTTTAAAAATAAATTCTCAGCTACTAGTTGACCAACTGCCCAAACTAGCTTCTCTTGGGCCTTGTAATTTTAGGTCGGAGAATATTATTTGGAAAAATTGCATAAGTCCTTAATTAATTACCTGATATGATTAAAGTTAAAATAATTATCTTAAGTGATTATTTGTTAGAAAATTACACAGGATGAACCCCAGTTGGTGGCTTTGGATTATGCATGAGATCCGTGGGAGGGTACATTTCTGTAAGGGATTGTTTCTATAGCTTGAACAATGACTTCCTCTGATGATATGACATTAACTTTACGAGTTACTCCTAGGCTTCTCTTCGAATGAGTCCTATTGCGAATCTAAACTAGTCGACTTTAATGTGGATATAAGAAACTTGATAAATAACCTTAAAAAAAAAAAAGAATTTCTCAGATTCCAGTAGATCAACTGCCAAAACTAGCTTCTCTTGGGCCTTGTAATTCCAGGTTAAATGTTTTTTTCTGAAAATATTTCATAGGATGACCTTTATAAAGAGCGACTTTTGATTTTTGTCCCCCATAAGAAAAGTTTTTAAAGACAATCTTCTTTTCTTTTTATGTATAGAACATGACATTTTTGCCCCCTCTACTCCTCAAATGTTTTTAAATTTTTCATGCTTATTGTCTCTCAACTTCTACTTTTCTTTTTACTTTTTTTTTCTTAATTTTTATAGTTTTTACTTTTTTTTCTTATTTTAATTTATTTGTCTCAATCTTTATTTTCTTTTACATTTTTTCTCTTTCATTTTTGTTCCTCAAACATTATCTATTGCTTTCTCTTTTTTATTCTTTTTTTGTTTATTTGTCTATTTGTCACAACCTTTATTTTTCTTTTCTTTTTTTTAATCATTTCTCATTTTTTCTTTTTTAATCTTTCTCAAAATTTATTTTTAAATTTTCCTTCTTATTTTTTTCTCAATCTTTGTTTTTTTTTATTCTTATTTTTTTTTTTACCTTTTTTTTTTTTTCTTCTTTTTTTTTTTCTCAACTTCTATTATATTTTGTTAATAAATAGAAAGTTGGATGATCCGTAAAGAAATCTTCTTTTTTTAACATCAAAGTAAATTTAAGGGCATGACTTGTTATTTGAAAGTCTTTGAAATAAGTGTTGTCTCTAATACAAAAGTTATAGACACATAAATTAGACACAATCTGGTAGTTTCAAGTCTTACTCGTGGGACATAACTTGTTGTTTGACAATCCTTGAGTTAAGTCCTACCTCTAAGGTAAGAGTTATAAACATCTTATAAATCAAGACACAATATGGCAGTGCCAACACTTGCCCATTGGGCATAACTTTTTTTTTGGGAGGTTCTTGGGCTAAGTCTTGTCTTAGAGGCAAAACTAATAGAGCATCACATAAATCAAGATACAGTATGATAGTGCCAACTCTTGTCTATGAGGCGTAACTTGTGGCTAAGTCTTGCCTTCAAGGCAAAAGTTATAGAATATTTCATAAATTAAAACCCGATGTAGTAGTGTCAACTCTTGCTCATGGGGTGTAACTTGTTGTTTGAAAGCCCTTGGACTATCTCGTGCCTCCAAGGAAAGAGTTATAGAACATCTCATAAATTAAGACATAATATGGTAGTGGCAACACTAACCTGTGAGACATAACTTATTGTTTGAATGTCCTTGATTTATAAAACATCTCATAATTCAATATACAATGTGGTAGTGTCAACTTTTGCCTACGGGACATAACTTGTTGTTTAAAAGTCATTGGGCTAAGTCTTGCCTATAAGAAAAGAGTTATAAAACATCTCATAAATCAAAACATAATGTGGTATTGCCAACTCTTACCCATGGTGCGTAACTTGTTATTTGAAATTCTTTGGATTAAGTCTTGCCTCTATGACAAGAGTTATAGAATATCTCATAAATAAAAATATAATGTGATAGTGTCAACTCTTACCTATGGGGCATAACTTATTGTTTGAAAGTCCTTGGATCAAGTCTTGTCTCTAAGGCAAGAGTTATAGAACATCTCATAAATTAAAATACAATGTGGTAGTTTTAGATCTTGCCTATGGGGTGTAACTTATTGCTTGAATCCCCTTGGTCTAAATCTTGTCTCTAAGGGAGGAGTTATAGAGCATTTCATAAGTAAAATACACAATGAGGTAGTGTTGCCTCTTGCTCAATATAAGTGTCACAAACTCAGATACTAATTATCACAAAATCATGGATCTGATTTTCTTAAATTCGGAACCCTTCAATTAGGGATCTCCCCTGTCATTAGGATAGTAATTAGGAGACAATTAGGACTCTTTTCTCTATATAAATACAGTATAGGTTCATTGTTATGTTTACTGAATATTGAATAATTCTTTCATCTGTATTGTTCCATTTTTTTCTTCATTTATTTAACTTGGTATGAAGAGCCTCGTTTCTTTCCCTTTCTTCGAGACTTGAATATTCAGTTTTTTTCACAGAAAATCCGTTTGATTCATCTTGGACTCGGATTCCTTATCCATATCTGTTACTCTTCTTGTAATCTTTGGATTTTTTTGTTGATTACCTCCAACTTCAATTTTTTTCTTCCATTAGAATGGATTCATGATATATCTTGTCAACTAAATTCGTCGGACATAACTTTTTGATCTGGAAGTTCCATTTCAGGGCTTTCATTAGAGGCAAAGACCTCCTTGGTATTCTAGATGGCTCAAAGGCTATACCTACAAAAGACAAAGAAAAAGAAATCTGGGAAGCTAACAATGTGATACGATACAAAATTACTACGTACCAAAAATGACTCCAAAACAGTCCACACATAAGATGGAACCTGAGAGCACAAAAAGTCCTAGTCTCAGCTTCAATAACAACAAGAGAATATCAAGATATCAAGGTGTTTTAACACCTATTTGCAGCCAACAACCCAAACTAGATTAACAACACAAAAAGATGAACAAGATAACAATAACAAGAAGTCACGGTTTTGAATAACAAGAACAACAAACTATACGATTACAACAAATACAATGGATAGATAGTGTGACATGCAATATTACATACACTAAGAACCAAGGTATGCATCAAATACCAAGACCCTTAAAATATGTAATATGATCATCTACACTCTTTGGTGGACACAAGAGGGACCTCAATCTCTCAAGCACCTAACATTCCAAGGATGAATCCAACACGAGTGAATCCATACTCTATATTGCCTAGTTTCGGCCAAAGGCCCTTCTCACAAGAGAGGAAATATTTCAAGAGTGTTTCTCACTTACAATATCATTGAACAACTAACTAGTAAATGACCTAAAATTTTCTATGTATAGTAGGTTACAAATAAAATGTAAAATGACCAAAAGGGCCCCTTAATAAAAAGTGAATAACAAAGGTGCCCTTGGAGTATGTATGGACGCTTTTTGGGCATATTTGGGCCCAACTTTGCACTTCATTTGCACATTCCAAGTCTTGGGTTAATTCACCCTCGCACTCATCCATCTTCATGGTCATGCCCGTATCATCCTCTCCTTCTTGAAAAGGATTCGACCTCTAATCTACACCTTACAAGATCAAAAAAGGGCAACAAGCACAAAATCCTTATGGCACGAGGGTTAGGTTAGTAAAACAAACAACATCATCATGCCAAGGTGGCACACACTTGAAATACAACCATAAATCCTTTATTTTAATCATAAGAAGCTTAGTAAAAATTTCACAAAGAAAATGGTTACTCAACCAAGTGGAATATGCAAGGGACTTTCTACCTCCTAATAACGTAATTCCAAGACTAGCATGGACATTATCATAAGCAAAGAGGTAGTATAGAAAGGAATCAAGTGTAAAGGCATGCACGATCGAAGGCAAAGCATTTAAGCACACACACATTCTTCCTTTCAAAAAAATAAACAACTTGGCATCCACAAGTTGGGATTCATGCAATTTAAGAATAAGTGTGTCAAAAAAGGATGCATATTCAGAAACATTACCCCAAGGAGTCAATGACACATTTGCCCTTGGGTTTTCAAGAATGACTATACATTCCTTACCCTTAAGAATACTCTCTTCTTTCAAAAGGAGATTTTCATCTTTAGGAGGAATGTTGTCAGACCATAGTGGGTTAGTATATAGGATATAGCCTTCAAGAAAAGCTATACTTTCAATATCATTATCACCACTAGGTTCATTAGGAGTGATTAGACCATCTTTAAATGAAATGTTATACCTCGAGAGAGAGTGTTCTATCCCACAGGTAAATTTGGAACCCTCACTCTCTATAGGATCATTATCAAGTTTCAAAGATGTTTCAAATGGATGGTTATCCCCACGAGCCAAGAAAACATTATAATCCTTACTAAAAAATAGGCTCACGGTTTCACTCCCTTCTCTTGACCCATATTTTTATTTTCATGGGTTCTATGAGCACAACAATTAATAAGGCTTTCATCACACAATATTCTCAAATAATCATTTACACTCTCATGATCAATCCTATCAACATCATCACTTATGCTTAAGTAGTGGACTATATTTAGGGGTAAGTTGATCATCATTCACACCTCCACTAGTTGTGGACAACTCTTATGCCGATATAGACTCACCTTGTTTTGTACAAGGGTCAACTAGTGTGTGATTACTCTCATTACTTGGCATTGGGACCTTATTCAAGTTACAAGTGCTAGCACTAGGTGGACTCAATTCATTCTTACAAGAATAATCAATTTTGTCATCTATAGGATCAACTAGTGCTTGCACACTTTCAACAAAAATTTGGTCTTCATGCAACTTAGCATTACCAAGAGTATCACAAAGGGAAGACTTATGCAATTCTACATTAGGCAAATCCACAACTACATCCATTTGGCTACTACTAGCCACATCGCAATATTCTGCGTTTATAGGGGTATAGGAAGTAGTATTTTTACCTTATAGCTCACATGAGCTACGAAATTTACCTTGGTGAGGGTCATGGCATCCCACTTATTCCTTCGGGAAGCTCTCATCACAAGGTGTTTGGACAATAGGTTTTGATTTGGTGGAATAAATGTGGATACCAATTGACGTATCTTTTCAAGGTGCCGTTTGAATTCTTCACAATTGTCATTGAAGCTATCAAATATGGCTTTGAAATTAGTGGAAGCCATGGTAAATAAAATAAAAGACAACAACAAACAAAAACAACAAACTAGTTAGCTCAAAATAGCCTCACCATACTCTCACTCTTTGATTACCTCACACGTAACTTCACAAGTGTTGTAAGCCGGTTAAGGAATCGTGACGAGTTGAGGATCGAGTCTACATTTGTCTGTAATAGATTTTGGGTTGAAACTCAAACAAATCTCGTAGGACATGAGCCAAAAAAACTAACAATGATTCAAAACGACAAAAGCACTCAAGAAAATATAGACATGAACAACAGATTCAAGGACTAATTGACAATCTAGTAGGAGTTTACTAGTTTGTTAATTAGTTCTAGGATAAATTAATGTAACCAAGAATCAATAATTAGAAACTAACAATCAAAATTTGAGCCAAAATTGATGTGTGAACAGTAACTTGATAACGTGGAGGTCCACTATTGCTTGTGGTTTTTATCAAATTTTAATTTTCCAATATCAAAGTCTTGATCAATTTACAACTTTGGAATTGTGGAATTTGGTTAATGGAGGGAAATACAAGTCTTGGAGACCTCTTGAAAAAACACAAAAATTCTTGACTTGACTTGTACTTTTCCTCAAAATATGGGTTCTTAAATCATAGAAAAGTGATTGAGAAGTGATTGAAAGGTCTTTGGTGGTTGTGAAGTCTTTCAAGACTAACAAGTCTTACACCTTTTCTCCTTCAACTTTTGGATTTAAAGTTCACTTTATCTTTAACAAGGTTTGAAGGTGGTGAACAACATCAAGAACTACAACAACATTCACCAAGAACAATAACAACAATCTACAAGAACAACAACAATTTCACACGACCAACTCTAATCCCATAATAACAAAGCCACTAATACACGACCAAGACTTTAACAACTTCAAAAAATTATCCTTAGGCAACCAATAAAAAACATCACATGACCAAGTTAGAAAATTAACAACACCACATGGCCAAAAGGAAATTCTACAACAACAATGTCACCATATAACCAAGTTTTCAAGTTCACAACAGCAACATCAATATTTCAAGCTCAAACTTAGATCTAGACTCAAGAGTGTTAGGGATGAAGAAAACTAACACTAGAAACAACAAAACAAACAAAAATCTCAGCCAAAACACAAAAAGAACACAATTTCGACCAAGATACAAAAATGGACAAATTTGCTTCTTTTTGGAATTTTCAGTTTTCAAATATTTTTTTTTTCAAGCAAGCAAGCCCAAGATTGATCTTGTGAGAACAAAATCAGCCATGCTCTGATACTAAATAATATAATACAAACTTGGTACGTACCAAAAATGACTCTAAAATAATCCACACACAAGATGGAACCTAAGAGCACAAAAAGACCTACTCTTAGCTTTAACAACAACAAGAGAACATCAAGATATCAAGGTGTTTTAGCACTTATTTGTATACAAAAACCCAAATTATATTAACAGCACAAAAGAATGAACAAGATAGCAATAACAAGAAGTCACGATTTTGAATAACAAGAAAAACAAACTACACAATTACAACAAATACAAGGGATAGATAGTGTGGCATATAATATTACATACACTAAGAACCAAGGTATGTATCAAATACCAAGAACCTTAAAATATGTAATATGAACACCTACACTCTTCAGTGGACACAAGAGGGACCTCAATCTCTTAAGCACCTAACATTCCAAGCCATGAATCCAACAAGAGTGAATACACTCTCAATGTTGCATAGTTTTGACCAAAGGCCCTTCTCACAAGAGAGAAAATGTTTCAAAAGTGTTTTTCACTCACAATATCATTGAACAACTAACTACTAAATGACTTAAAATATTCTATATATAGTAGGTTACAAATAAAATGTAAAATGACCTAAAGGACCCCTTAATAAAGAGTGAATAACAAAAGTGCCCTTTGAGTATGTATGGATGGATTTTGGGAATATTTGGGCCCTCCTTTACACTTCACTTATACATTTCAAGTCTTAGGTCAATTCACTCTCGCACTCATCCATCTTCGTGGTCGTGCCCGTATCATAACGACAAAATTATAACATGGCTTATCAATTCCGTTTATGTTGATATAGCTATGGAACTGACATCTTTTGAGAAAGCATCTGAAAAGCGAAGTCATCTAAATACCCTCTGTAACCAACAAAATTTGGCTAGAGAATTTGAACTAGAAAGTCTACTCGCAAAATCGACACAAGGTGAGAAAAATATTTGGTGCTTCTATTCTGGATTACTCAGATTATGGGTAGAGCAAGATTAATTTTTTGCTGCCTCAATTAGAGCCGCTAGACTAAAGGACTTTATGACTACTACGAAGAGGACAAGGACTGTTCAATTCCTTATGAAACTTAGGTCTGAGTTCGAGTCTTTACCTGTCAGCATTCTCAACAGGGAAAAACTACCAACTTTAGATATGGTGGTTTATGAAGTACTTCGAGAAGAAACTCGATTAGGTTCTCAAGACTCTATGGAAAATTCCCTTTTCGTGGACACTTCCATGGCTACATATAAAAGTTCTTCCTCGGGCAACTCTAACAAACCAATTCAATGCTATCATTGCAAGGAAACATGGTATGTCATTTCCCATTGCTATAAGTAAAATTATTGTAACTACTATAAGAAGGATAGTTATATTATTTTAGAATGTCGTAAGAAATCTGGTGCAGTAAAGTGCTCAACTCCTCATAAAGCCTTTCAGGCGATGACAAGGGATGTGAGCACACAACACACTCCAAAAACATAAAAGACACCATAATTATTTGATCGTAATGATAGTTATAAGATGATACAAGATTCATTGGAGGTTGCTCTCTCTAGTGCAATCTCTACAACTCTGACCTCTGCATACCCTGGTAAGAATAAGATTTTAAATTCAATGGTATGACATATTGGTTCCGCTGCATCTAACCATATGACAGAAAATAATTATTTTTTTCTAATTTATCTAAAACAAATTTCACACATGAAATTATTACTGCAAATGGCCACGTTTTATCTGCATCGGGTATGGATTTTATTAAACCATTTTCAAAAGTTCTTTGTGTACCAAAACTTACTGTGAATCTTTTATCCGTTGGACAACTTGTAGAATTGAATTGTTTGGTTATTTTTTCCTCTAATAGTTGTACTATTCAGAACATATTGATAGGGAAAATGATAGCCAAGGGGCGTAAGGTTGCAGGCTATTTCTTCTTCAATCTTCGGACACAAAATTTCATCATTGCTTTCTTTCAGCTTCAAATAAAGACATTGAGTTTTCAAATAAAATGTGGACTTTATGGAATCTTCGTTTAGGCCATCCACATGCTTCCTATTTAAATTTCATGTTGAAATCCCGTAATTTGTTGGGTTAAGACTCACTAATTTTTCCCTCTAAATTACCTTGTGAGATTTGTGCAAAATTAAAGAGTTATAAACTTTCTTTTCAATTCAGCAATACTACTTATTCTACTCCATTTGATTTAATTCATAGCGATGTTTGGGGACCTTCTCCTATTATATCTCATATGGGTTACAAATATTTTTTTTTTCATTGATCAAGCATCTCGTTATACATGAGTTTTCTTTTTGAAACACAAATTTGAGGTACCAAACATTGTCAAAAAATTTTATAACCTCATAGAAACTCAGTTTGAGAAAAAAATCAAGATTTTTCATTCAAAAGGAGAGTATGTAAATTCAAACCTCACAAATTTTTTCAAGAAAAAACATTATTCATCAACGTTCTTACCCCTTTACATCGGAACAAAATGGTGTGGTGGACTGTAAGAATAGACATGTTGTTGAAACTGCCTTAGCTCTTTTTGATACATCAAATGTTCCAAAAACATTTTAGGTTGAAGCAATCCAAACATCTATTTATCTTATAAATAGACAATCATCATATGTTATCAAACAAAATTTCCCAACTATTCGCACCTTAAAGTATTTAGTTGTGTATGTGTTGTTCTTCTTTCAGACCATGAACGCCATAAATAATCCTCCAAAGCTGTTAAATATACTTTTTTGGGGTACAATGATATCCAAAAGGGGTATTTATGTTATGATTCAACACATCACTTATTGAGAATATCTCGACATGTTATCTTTTTTGAAAACTCTTTTACTTATACCGATAAAGACTCGTGACTGTCTACTATATCCTTATGGATCAATTCACGACTCATGATTCTACTAGCCATAACAACCTAGCCGTTGGTCCATCACCAAATTTTTCCTCTGACACAACATGTACTACTTATGACTTAGATACCTTTTCTGATAATGATATTACGCCGATGAATACGTTTTCTTCACCTGACCAACATGACTCCCATAATGTTTTTTTAAATTGTAATAATCAACCTCCCCCTCCTCAAAATATCATTGACCCTGTTAGATGCTCATCTCGTCATGCTCCTTTTCCAAGCCGATATGAATATTCTACAGGTGAATATAGTCCATCATATGACTTACTAATAACCTTGAATTCTATAGGTGTGCCAAATACTTACATATAGGCTAATGGTCTGAAATGTTAGGAAGATGCAATGAATGAAGAACTAGCTTCCCTTGAGGAGAATGATACATGGGATAAGGTGGTAGACTAACAAATACAATAATTATTGAAAGTAGATGGGTGTACTCAGTCAAGCTGAAAGTTGATGGGTCCCTATATCGATATAAGGCAAGATTGGTAGCTCAAGGGTACAAGTAGGAGTATGGAATCGACTATGAAATAACCTTTGCTCCAATAGCCAAGATGATGACAATACGTATATTACTTGCTTTAGCATCAATAAGAAGTTGGAAGTTACACTAATTGGATGTCAAGAATGCTTTCCTACATGGAGACTTGCAAGAAGTGATCTACATAAATCCACCACCAGGTTTCAAATATTCTAGTCCAAATCAGGTGTGTCGTCTTAAGAAATCTCTCTATGGATTAAAGCAGGATCCTCGCTCATGGTTTGACACATTTTGAACTATAATCCTTGGTGCTGGTTTTTCTTTAGAGTAGCTCAGATTATTCATTATTTCTACGTTAGTCTGGCTCGGGTATTACTATTCTCCTTATTTATGTAGATGACATGATTATTATAGGGAACAATGGGTTTGGAATCTCTCATTTAAAAAACCTATTATACTCCTCGTTCAAGATGAAGGACCTTGGAAAGCTAACATATCTTTTGAGTTTGAAAGTAAGTTATGGACAATAAGGCATAAAATTGAGTCAGCAAAAATATGCAGATAATCTTGTTAAGTTAGTTAATCTAATTGATAATAAAAATATTCATACTCCAATGGAAGCGAATACTAAATACAATAAAAAGAAAGAGAGCTTTTTGGAGATCAAACTCTGTATAGACGTCTAGTTGGATCACTTATATATCTTACTATGAGTCGTCCTGATATCTCTTATGCAGTACAGATGTTAAACCAATTTGTTACGAAGCCTTACAAGATTCACTACTCAGCTTTGTTCAGGATTATTAGATATATAAAAGGTACAGTGAATCGAAGTCTCTTATTTTCATCACTTTATCGCTGGACATAGTGGGATATGCTGATGCCAATTGGGCAGGATACCCTGATTCAAGACGATCTACTATAGGTTGGTGCATGATGCTTGAATCATGCATGATCTCTTGGAAGTGCAAGAAACAATCTCGAACATCAAAGTCATCCATAGAAGTAGCCTATAGAAGTATGTCAGCTGCGTGCTCTAAAATTATTTAGCTACGGAGGCTATTATCAGAACTTGGCATCAAATTGGAAGGATCAACCATATTGTATGGAGACAACACCAGTGCAACCAGAATAGCAACCAACCTCGTGCCATCATGAAAATACCAAGCACATAGATGTAGATTGTCACTACATCAGAGAACTAGTTGAAGATCAGAGCATTAATCTTAGATATATATCCTCGAAAGATCAATTGGCTGATTTATTCACTAAGGCCATGTCAAGAAGTCAACACAATTATCTTTTGTCCAAACTCATGCTTTGTGATACACAACATAAATTTGAGAGAGGGTATTGATGTTGTCTTATTTAGACGTTACCTTATTTAGTGTCACAAAATCAGATGCTGATTATCATAAAATCATGGATCTGATTTTCTTAAATATGGAACCCTTCAATCAGGGAAGTCCCCTGTTATTAGGCTATTAATTAAGAAACAGTCAGGACTTTTTTCTCTGTATAAATATAGTATAGGTTCATTGTTAAGTTTACTGAATATTGAATAATTCTTTCATTTGTATTGCTTCAATTTTTCTTCCTATATTTAACTGAAAATCTTTGGGATAAGTCATGCCTCTAAGGTAAGAGTTGTAAAACTTTTTATAGATTAAGACATAACGTGATAGTGTCAGCTCTTACCCATGGGGCATAACTTGTTGTTTGGAAAGTCCTTGAGCTAAGTCTTGCTATAGGATAAGAGTTATAGACCATCTCATAACTCAAAACACAATGTTGTAATATCAACTCTTACCCATGAAACATAACTTCTTGTTTGAAAATCCTAAGTCTTGTCTCTAAGACAAGATTTATAACACATATAATAAATCAAGATAAAATATTGTAGTTTCAACTCTTGCCAATGGGGCGTAATTTATTATTTTGAAGAAAAAAAAGAAAAATAATAAAAATTGTGGAAAAAGAAAAAAAGAAGAAGAAAGACATTTAAAAAGAAAAAATAAAAATCAAACAGAATAAAAAAAGGAAATATGAAAGTTGAGAGGATAAAAGAAAAAAATAAAAGTTGAGCAAAAAAGATAAAACAAAAATAAAGGTTGAGAAAAGTTAAAAAAAAAAAAGAGAGAAAAGCAAACATAAAAATCAAAGAAAAAAAGATATTTTTTTTTAAAGAAGTTGAGAGGAGAAAAGGAAAAAAAGTGTTGAGAAAAACTAAAAAAAAGGAAAAATAAAAAATAAAAATCAAAGTAAAATAAAAAAGAGAAAAAAACGAAGTTGAAAAATAATCAAGTATTGAGTTGTTTAGAAATATATGAGATATAGATGGATAAATAAGTAATTGTATGATATATAAAAAAAAGAAGGGAGACTAATTTTGCAGGACTTTTCTTGTGAGGAACAAAAAACAAAGCCACTCACTATGGTGGTCATTTATATAGTTTACCCGTTATTTGTTAGTTTTATAACTATTTTTTATGTGGACCCTTATGTACAAATATTACACCCAATGTATATACTCAATGCAAGATTCTCTCACGTAGTTAATTTTTCAAGCAGCCTCTCTTATCAATTAGCTAATTTGGCGGCTGAAACATTTACATCCTTCTCTCACTTAGCCATTACACGATTCTCTCACTTAAAGATAATTTCAAAGAATGTTTTTCTTTCAATTCATCTGCAATTTGTCATCCTAAGCTTTCACTCGGATAATCATTAAAGATTTTGAAGTAATCTTGCAAGATTTCGTGTATATATATATATATATTGTATTTTCTTTGTTTTTTTCTTTTCTAACTTTTACTTCATCTATTAGTCTTTAAGTTTCTAAGCAATTTCCCCTATTTGTTTTTTTAGGTTTCTTCAAGTTATCAATTAACTTGATTCACATGGATGAAAAAAATCTATATAAAAAATTGACAAGAGGTATTGAACCTATAGCTCAGATTAATGATTGACAAGATGTATTGAACCTATAGCTCCGATTAAGTATAATGTTTCTGCTTCATCTCAATTTTCTGGAAATCTTATAGAATAAAATGTATAATTTGAAAATCGAATTTATATTAGTGTAATTTCACAAAATAAATCTTGATGAATTATTTTCATAATTGGGCATTTGATCCAAATTTAGTGAATTTGATAACTGTATATAGTTGATTTAATTGTATTCAGTCGGATTTGCATAGATTTTAGTAGGCATTCTATGTTTTTTTTTTCATTTCTATATTTTCATATACATATGAATATCTTGGATGTATGTTTTGATGTATACATGTATATTTTTGTATAACTATATATGTATACAAGATTGTTCTGTGTTGATACACATATGCATATGTATATATATATATATTTATTACGTGTTGGTTCATATATACATTATGCATATGTGTATACATCTGTTCTATATTTGTGTATATAAACATATGCATATCTATATATATGTATATACACATGCATATAATATAATTGTCTTTATATACATACGCTGATTTTTATACATTGTGTATCACATATTAGAATGAATATCAACGCATTAGGATCCAAATATACAAATGTTCAATCATTTAATTGTATATGTATAATATTATACTTTTATACAATATTAGCATTGATATACATATGTATATGTTTATTCAATACATAATTGATATACATATGTATATGTTATACAAATATGTTTGTCTCATATGTTTATGTTTACCGTTTAATTGTATATGTATAATATTATACATTTATACAATATATTGTTGATATAGTTATGTAATATATTATACATTATGCATAAATATAAACTTCTAATATATTTGTATATACTATTGTATATCTACATTTTGTTAAAATTCAGTTGTATAAAATATAGTTGGTTGTATACATTTGTACTAAAAAATGATCAATTACGGAAGGAGAATAACAATCATGGAAGTAGAATAACCAACATTTTTTGTTATATAGAAGGTAATATTGGGGAAAGTTGGAGATAATAATGAACATTAATTATTTTCCCTTTCTTTTAAATTATTAATTATATTGATGAGTCCTAAATACATTTGGTCACTAACTAATGTCTATAGAACATAATTAGTAAAAATTATACCATTAAGTTAGTTAGGAGCCTAAGTTGTTTATATGTGATGTTTTGCCATATTATTATTCTACTTCGACTGGCACTAAATAACTTTGAGAAACTTTGTTCGGCCCATGTATAAACTAAAGTTTGATTGTTATGGTCTGCCTGAAAGGCTAAAATTTAGGGATGTGTATCGTTCGGTTTGATTTTATATATTATCGGTTCGGTTTATCTATTTCAATTTTTAGCTATGCTAAAACAATAATAAAATCAATAAGATATTTATTATTGATTTTCAATTTAACTGATAAAAAAATGCCTATAAAATAAATATATGACTTCTCTAACAATTTAGTGCGATAGACCAATAACTCGATCTTAGGGTTATCGATAGAAATAATTAAGACTTAGTGTGTTGTAGAATGTGAACTTTGGCATGTCGTGCAATGAAACTGTTAAGGCACTAATAATAGTAGGGGAAAATATGTCATGTTCTTATTTTATTTAAAACTGAATGTGAAGGTTTGTTGAGAAGTTGAAGGAAAGGTGTCTTTTAAGTCTTGAATGAAGGATTGGTGACATTGACCAACAGATAGGGTCAAACATCATTAGGAAACTTGATTAAGTTAATTGTGGACTTGATTAATATTTTCAAAACTTTCTAATCTTTTCAAAAATACAAATCAACCCAACCCACACCCCTCTTCAATCCAAATCAACCACTCTCTCCTCTCTCTCGACAGCTTCTCTAAACTCTCTCCCAACTAACAGTTCTGCAAAATTTCTCCCTTCAACCCACGACAACAAATAGTTGGGCTTCATTTCCCCTCTTCAATTCAATCAACCTGTCTCTCATCCCTCTCTCGAAAGCTTCTCTCAACTCACTCCCAAATAACTGTTCTGCAAATTTCTTATTTCAATCCTCAGCGACTTTAACATCCTACTACAAATAGTTGGGATTTCAGTTCCTTCTCGACTTCAATCGACGTGACAGCCTTGCTCTCCGGCCACAACAACTTTGAATTCTTCATCGATCCTTTTCTTCTTTCACAGGTAAAAATTTATGATCTTTTTAGTTTTGAAGAAAACGAGGAACTTGAACCAACTTCTCTTATAGTATTGGTTAACAATTTCAATATTTGTTGCACTAATTTGAAATGCGGTCTGAATAAAACTCTAATTTCTAGTATTTCTTCTCTTCTCTTCTCTTTTCGAAGTGAATTATGATATTTTGTTATTTGTTGCATTTTTTTGAAGTTTGATTTTTATTTTTTGTGTTTATAAAAACAAAAGGACAATTTGGTTTGATTTGTTCTATTCTTGTTCTTGGTAAAAATTGTGAAATTGTTGTTTTTTTGTTTAACAAAATCGTGCTACTATTTCCTCCGACAGATTACCCATCTGGTGCAACATATTAACCATCTGATATAACAGATTCATCATATAATGCTACAGATAAACCATCTGATACACCAGAGGAACCATCAGATTATAATTTTGATGCAACAGAATAATAATCTGATGCAACAACTTTACCATATATTGCAACAGATTAAGCTTCGGATAAAAAATCTGATGCAACTAATTAACCATCTGGTGCAATGGAAGAACTATCAGATTAATGATCCGATGCAACAGATAAACCTCCTGTTGGATAAAATACTACCAACTCTTCCTACAGGAAAAGTCCAAGACTTGATTTTGCCAATTGATCATTCATCTGCCGTGATAGACGACCCTATGTTGGAAGAAATCTAAATAATATTGACCATTGATAACTGTTCCAACAGATCACTCATGTATTGCAACAGATGTGTGACCTGTTGCATAGACCATTCATCTTTCTCAACAGATAAACCATCTAATGCACCAGAGGAACCATCAGATTATAATTCTGATGTAATAAATTAATAATTCGATGCAACAGCTTTACCATATGTTGCAACAAAGTAAGCTTTGGATAAAAAATCTGATGCAACTAATTAACCATCTGGTGCAATAGAAGAACCATCAGATTAATGATCTGATGCAACAGATGAACCTCCTATTGGATAAAATCCTACCAACTCTTCCTACAGGAAAAGTCCAAGACTTGATTTTTCCAACTGATCATTCATCTGCCGCGATAGACGACCCTATGTTGGAAGAAATCTAAACAATATTGATCGTTGATAACTGTTCCAACAGGTCACATATCTAACAGATCACTCATGTGTTGCAACAAATGTGTGACCTGTTGCACAGACCATTCATCTTTCTCAATAGATGAGTGATATGTTTTGTATTATCGCAACAGATTACTCAGCCATTGCTATGGATTATTTAACTGTTCCAATAGATCACTCATATATTACAACAGATGATGTCACAACAGTTGTGTGATCTGTTAAACAGACCATTCATCTATCTTATAAGATGAGTGGTATATTTTGTATTGTTGCAACATATTACTCATCCGCTGCAATAGTTTAGTTATATGCTGCAACAGATATACTACCTGGTGCAATAAATTGGTGATCTGTTGCAACTGTTATTTTACTGTTTTTCTTGTTTGATTTACTGTTATCCTTTTTTAACAATGCATTAATCAACAATAATATATTATTTTATGTTTCTGTTAATTTTAGATAATATGATTCCTAAAAAAATAGAAACCGAATCAAGTCCAAGTAAAGGAAAAAGTGAAGCAGCTAGGCTACATCCACCACTCTATGAGCTTGCTTTACAAGGGTTATCTCAATCGGGAGAAAAATATGATAAACACAGGGAGGAGGAATATTTCAAAAGAGATGATAGAGATGCTAATAGCCTATCCACCGAAGAGCTGGTCAAAGCCTTCATCATTGATCGTTATCCTGTGAGAAAGCAGTGCGATGGTGCCGCAGATTTAACGGGTGATTTCATGGTTGAGTCAGCCATGGGAGAATCTTTCAACGCCTTCAGAAAAATACTTCAAGAATAAAAATTAGATGCTTATTTCAGGGACAGCTGCTTTGGGAAATATCTTGATTTATCGGAGGACAACAATGCTCGTTTCCAAATAAAAATGGTATATGAACTTCTCAAGCGTAGGTTTATGTATGAAAACAAAGATAAGGTGGATGAGGTGTGGATAAATTACTGTGGCATGCCTATTTTTTTTGGTTGGAAGGAGTTTACCATAGTTACTGGACTAAAATGTTATCCTCCTTCTCAAGTTATAACTATTCTAACCCAAAAAAAAGTACCCCATACACCTAAAAAAGGCAAAGGCAAGTCGTGTGATCTTAATGAAATGGTGTCCATTGTTGGTCCAAGCTTCAAAAACAAAAATTTGATAGAAACATTGAAAGGTAAAGGACTTTCAAAGAAGAACAAGCAGTCATTGTGCTTGGTTTGGTTTGTACATAATATTCTTTGGGCGAGAGACGTTAACAACAACATAAGCTTCGATTTAATAAAGCTCTCCGAGGATCTTGAGGCATTTAACAGCTATCCATGGGGGTATGAAAGCTTTAAAATGACTGTCAAATATTTGTTAACTCCGTTAGCGCCAAAGACAGTCAACTTATATGGCTTCCCATGAGCTTTCATGGTAAATGTTTCTTCTATTATGATATCATTCATTTTTTTCGCTCAATAATGGTTTTGATTTATTGGTGTTATTTTATAGGCTTGGGCATTTGAGGCCATTTTTTATTTGAGACAACAAGTGAACTACCAGGAAGGAGTTTCCTATCCAAGAATCTTGAGATGGTTGTCGGCCAAAACTCATAAAAATGCAAAATTTCTTGATCTCTTCAACCCCCCGAAGGATGCAATAAGTATAATTATAATTAATTTTTCTTTTAATTAATATTTTTTGAATGATCTAATTATCATTCTAATATATGTAATGATTTATGTTAAAATATGCATCCGTCGCTAGTTCTAACCAATCGAGAGTTGAAGATGCCATTTTTTTACTTTATGGTCTGTGCAAATTTTATCGGACCCTAAGGTCATCGACAGAATAAAAATGAAATTGTTTAGAGCAACAACCATTACAAGAAAATTTTTTTTTGGAGGGTGGGCTTATTGTTGTTGATGGAGCTGTTGGTGATGGTAGTGGTGTTGCTGTTAGTGCTAATGATGCTCCTCTTATAATATTTAAAGCAAACCATTATGAGTATGATCATATTGGTTACACAAATTTTGCCTCTCCAGCGAATGTTCTGCATGCAAATGTCAAGAACTTGATGTAGTGATTAATGCTACTAATGCATTAACTATTTCTGTAAAGGAATTGAGATCTAAGAGGGGTATCATTCCATCAAAGAGAATTTTATTTCTATCTGCTCCATTAGAGATTAGGGCTAAGAGGAGAAGAAGAGTGATTTCCAGGGCATTATCAGGCATCCAAAAAAGCGAAATTGTAACTCCTCTGTCTGCGTGTTGCACTGAGCAACGTACAATATCTAAAGAAGAGCAGCACGAGTTGAAGAAGATGAATATATTATATGTCTTCCAAATGACAAAGCAAACAGATACATATCTGTTTCA
The DNA here is from genome assembly GCF_002878395.1 of Capsicum annuum. NCBI lineage: Eukaryota > Viridiplantae > Streptophyta > Magnoliopsida > Solanales > Solanaceae > Capsicum > Capsicum annuum. Next base: position 152,739,995 of record NC_061115.1, on the reverse strand, counting down.
ACAGATGACACATCTGTTGAAAATTATCAAACAGATATATACATCTGTTCCAACAGTTGACTAACCTGTTGCACTAGATACTTTATCTGGTGCAACATATGTCTCGTCTATTTTAGCAAATCAAACAGCTCTTTGTACCATTTTTATTTTTTCCAACAGACGACCTATCTGGTGCATTAGATGATTCATATGTTGCAATGGATGGTTCATCCGTTGGAAATTATCATACAGGGTCTTCCTCATGTAGAAATTTGTCCCAACAGTTGATTCATTATTGCAACAGAAATATAATATGTTTGGGACAATTTAAAATATGAGGAAGACCTATTTGATTTGCTAGAAGAGATGAGTTATCCTTTTCTATTTTGTTGTATCTCCGTGATTAGCATTGACCAATTCTGGCTTTCCAGGTAGATGTAGAAGAAGCTACTACTGAACAATATTGACAATATACTACTCTTTTTATGGAAATACAGAGAACAAAAAGTGCAGAAACCGTATGCAAGCAACAATGAAGATCCATGACGAACAAAACCAAATTCCATAGCACCGGATAAAGAACAACTTGTCCATACTGAGTAGATCTTTGTAGCTTAAGCCTGTCAAAGCAATCCTTAGCAGTATACTTAAATTGTTGTTGATGTATTTGTTGAGATTTGTACCCATAATAATTTTTTTACATTTCATTTATTAGTTGACTTATTTCAGCTAATTTATGAAGGCTTCAATTTATTTTATTTTATCTATGAATTTTATTTATTTCTTAGATTTGAACTTATTAATTGAAAAGGAATACTAGATCCAAATATTGTAACAGATAATATATCTGTTGCAACAGACGACACATCTATTAGAAAATTCAAACAGATTTAGACATATGTTGCAACAGGTAGGTGATCTGTCGGAATTTATCAAACAGGACTTCCCACTATTGCAATAGATGGACTTTAGATAAAAACATCAAGATAATGCAACAGATAACACATTTATTGGGGGAAAAAAGAACATATTTAGACATATGTTGCAATAGATGGACTTTATCTGTTGCAACAGAAGACATATTTATTGGAATAATAGAACAGATTTATACATATGTTGCAACAGGTAGGTTATCTGTTGGAATTTATCAAACATGTCTTCCCACTGTTACAACAGATGGACTTTAGATAAAAACATTGAGATAATGCAACAGATGACCAACCTATTGCAACAGATAAACTATATGTCAGAACAGGTAGGATAACTGTTACAACGGATGGAGAATCTATTGCATTATAAAAATTCAACTTTTGTTGGACATAAAAAATTGCCATACGTTTAAAAAGGTTAAAGTGAATTGAAATAAAAAAGGCGCAACCCATCGACGGTGTTCATTTCAAACCCCTAAAATAAAATAGGCATCAAGTAGACATGTTCATTTTAAGGACGTAAAATAAAATAGGCATCAAATGTGTTAGTGTCAGTCCTGGCACATTTTGCTGACTTGCTGTCACTTGGCCCCCAACGGTCATTTTTTCTCCCATTTCTTATATATTCATCTTCCTCCTAAAATTTAACCCTAAATTCCCAAATCTTCTTCTTCATCGTCATCTTCTTTTATCTATCCAAATTCTTCAAATTATTACTTTCATTTTTTCCAACTGACCTTGACAATGTCGAGCGTATCTTTCACTATTTTTTTGTGATAAAGATTTTTGATATTGTAAGTACGGTCATGAAGCTCTGTTAAAGACTTTTTGGACTCAACAAAATCTGGGTCGTAGGTTTTTTACTTGTAAGATTTCAAAGGTAATATTTTTTTATTTAATTAATTGATTAATTATTGACTTGTAATTATTTTGTAATTGTGTTCTTTTTTTTTTATAGAAATTGGGTGGATGCGATTACTTAGATTGGTATGAAGAACTACACCCTTCACAAGCAAATCGTGTAATTTGGGATTTGTTGAACAAAGTCAAGGCTTCTGAAGAGAAACAAAATCGAGCAAGAAGATACTACATTGTTGCCGTTATTGCTACTGGTTTGGTGTTGTTGGGCACATGGATACTAAAGCCTAATTGCTGAAATTTTCATGGTGGTGTGTATATTTGCTACTGGTTTGTTGTCGATGAGCATATGGATATTCAAGCATATTGGAAAATATCAAAAAGATTTAGGCATATGTTGTAAAATTTAGGTCATCTGTGGAAATTATCAAACAGGTCTTCCTACTGTTGCAACAAATTAGACTTAGATTATTAGATTATTCATAGAAATTATAAAATAGGTCTTTCCACTGTTGTAACAAATTAGACTTAGATTATTAGATTATTCAAATAGGTCTTCCCACTGTTGCAACAGATTCACAATCTAATCTATTGCATTATAAAAAACTCAACTTTCATCAGAAAAAAATTATTGCCACTACATGTACATGTAATAAAGTGAAGGGTGACTTGAAATTAAAAATTTCTATTTCACAGGCTCTTCTATATACACAGGCTTTAAGCTTCCAGTTAGTACCCCATAAGCCCAGACCTCTTGCAGGTTTGCCACAACGTTGTCGCACAAAAAAGTTGTTGGCTTGGATATTTCTGTGCCAGTCAGCAAACATTCGATGTGTGCAAGAGCATACGAGCCGTTCGCTTTAGCGGCATTATCTTTTGGAAGGATCATTCCTCTGCTTCGACCTTCAAAATCTCATGATTTCTTCATCAACACTTCCTTTAGAAAATGATTCATCAGTTTACTCTCCCTCAATAAGATGGGTAATAACACCATCAGTGGCTCCACGAGGAGAGAAAGATCGGAATCATCGACGAGAGGTACGTTGGATTCATAAACATTGATCTTTCCCTCCTTGAGTAGTATCTCAACAGCCTGATAATGTATGCCATTCATGCTAATGACTGTAAGAATCCTTTTTGCCTTGGTCCAGCTCTTGCCGTGTGGATTTGGCCTATCCCCTCTAACACATCTTAAGGTTTTTTCTTCATCCAAGACCAATGTAGGAGCTAGGAAATCAAATCCCACGCCAAGGGCTAATGCCTCTCCATTGAGTTGATCATACCTATACCTGAGCTTCTTGCAGAAGTTGAGGTCCATTATCCTATCAACAGTGTCATAAGCTTTTCGGTACATTAATTGCCTTTTCCTTATGAGGTAGAGAATTATGTCAACATGCTGTGAGATAAGAAGTCAATTTTTAAATAGGTTAGTAATTGTAAAGATGCAATGGATGGTCCATCTGTTGTATAGGGTTCTCTGAATCAATAATCCAATGCAACTTATGCAACAGATGGATAATAAGTTGCTACAAAACCACAACCAGTTGCACCAGTATACCCAGCTGTTGCAACAGAT
>NC_061115.1:152667085-152736553 GCF_002878395.1 Capsicum annuum | reverse complement strand
GGGGAAAGGGAGGCCCAGGGTAATCTGGTGCGCCTGGCTAGGCATTCTTGGCCTATCGCAGATTCCTCTTGTCCTTGGCTCCAAGTTTCGCATATATGTCCACCTTCTTGACTGGCCCCTGAACTTCAACAGCTTTTGGAGAGGGAGGAATTACATTTTCTTTTGATTTTCGAGCGGAGAGTATGTCTATAATTGCTCTTTTCTTTCTCCTAACTAACATTGTAAGAGTGTGTGGCTCCCTCATCTTCTTGGATGGTATGACACACCTCTTGTATTTGAATTCCTCGATAGCTTTAGACATAGCCTCTACTTTTTCAAAGAGTTTATCCTATCTGTCCTTGCACTCATCGCATTCGTAACGAGAACACGAGGGTGAAGAGGGGTTAGACGGACTTGTGTAAGGGCGAAAAGGGGTGTTTTCAAACATATTTATTCTTTGGTATCAGCATCAGCATACCTTCCACCTACACTAATAACTCCACCAGAAGAAGCACCCGGATCTGCCTTAGTAAAAGGTTGGTCATGAAGAGCCTCAATATTAGGCTGACCTTGCCTAACTGCTCTTCTTATGGCTGTTGCTCCAACCAATTCCTTCTTTATTAACTCCATCATTGGGTCTGCAATAGTATCAACATGAACAAGAGTAATATAAGAAGTCATCACCGACTCCTCCTCAGTAGGCACGATCCATGGATGCACAACCTATAAAAAAGAACAAAAAGACAGATGCATTTAAATCTTATAATATAATAATTTTCACAGTTGGGTTACATTTAAAAAAAAAGACCCATCTGTTGTATAGTTTGGAGTATATGTCTAAAATCTGTTTGAGTTTGGTTTAGAGAAATAAAGCAACACATGGATAATCTGATGTAAAATACCAATCATCTGTTGCAAACACTGCACAAGACGGGTAATCTGTTATGCAACAGATGATCTATACATCATAATAGATGAACGATATGTTATCAGATTAAACACCTGTTGCATAATTTGCAGTAGATGGTTAATCTTTTAGGAGTCGGGTTCAGAGAACCAAAGCCACATATAGGTAATCTGATGCAAGATATACCCCATCGCAATAGATATCCCATCTGGTGCATCAGATATAACATCTCATGCACCAGATATAACGTCTGTTCAATATCTTTCTTATCTTTAAGTAGAATTATTTTACTTGAAGAAGACGTACTGCATCATCCGGAGGGTTAAAGAGATCAGCCTCCTTTATATTGGTGTTGCTCTTTGCAGCCAACCACCTAAACATCCTTGGATAAGAAACCTCATCCGGGTAATCCATTAACTGCTTTCGGAGGGGAGGAATGGCTTCAAATGCCCAAGCCTAAAAAGTGTAAACAAGAAGCAAGCAAAAAAAATCATAATAACTATATTCAATATAAATTAATGGATGAGTAAAATTAGTGATTAATTTTACCATGAAAGCCCAAGGAAAGCTGTATAATGTGGTCCTCTTTCTCTTTCTGACTCTTCAATTCCTCCTCTTTCTCACTTTGATTTTTTTCATCACCATCTACGGACCCTTGTCCACCTCCCTCAACGTTGTTTTCACATCTCTCCTTAGCTTCACTTTTTCCTGACTGAGATTATTTAGGAAGCTCCTCCGAATCCCTTTGTACTGTAGCCTTTTTTTTGAGTGGTCAGGCGTTGATCCACTTTCACTTTCTTTTCTTTTGGGAGACATGTTTTACCTATAGACAAAGAAAAAAAATTACATTACAGTTGATGTATGCATAGATTTTAAAAAATACATTACAAACACCACGAATACCAACACACCAACAACCACCACCATAAACACCACCAACCAATGCCAACAAACAAACAAACACCACGAGTACTAACACCACCAACCAATGCCACCACCAGTGCCACCACGACGACCACAAACACCACCACCACCACTACCATCCAACTATACCACGCCAGTCAATGGAACACTGTAACAGAAACTAGGTATTTCTCAAGTTCTTTCTATGATTTTACCATCAATACTCAAAATTATAAACCCATTCTCGAAGATAATACAACTAAAAGTTTTATTTTTCATCATTAACTTAAAAGCCCTTATTTTTTTTTTAAAAAAACAAATATAGAGCTCTTCTTGAACTCTGTTGCCTATGAAGATAAATAAAATGACTGATACAAGCAAGAATGATGTCAAAAATAACACCTATGTGATCGGAAATGAGAAGAAAAATGATATGTTGTGGAGGGTTGAGCAAATTTGTTGAGTAGTTGTTGTCTGTACTGTATTATTGGGTGAGAATATGAGAGAAAGAGCCAGACCTTGAGATTTGAAATGATGAAACGTTTTGAATGGGTTGATTTGTATTTTGGAAAAGAATGACAAGTAGTTTTGAAAATGTTAATTTGGTCCGAAATGATCTTAATTACTTTTAAAATCGTAAAATATATGCGTAATTTTTAAAATCATATAAAAACAATTGAAGTTGTAGTTGACCGAGTACTCTAGGAGGTGACCCTGTGAAAACTCACCTCTGGTCCTAGATTAATTAATTTAGGAGTCTAACATATGAACTCAATTGAAATTGTAAAAAATAAATGTTCAACATATTGCATCAGATTTCTTATCTGTTGTAAATTATCAATCAGATTAGGTAACAACAAATTACAAATCTGATGTAAATTATTAAACAGATTAAGTCATCTATTGCGATAAATTACCAATCTGTTGTAAATTATCAAATGGATTGTCATATGTCACAACAAATTACCCATATTTTGTAAATTATCAAATAGGCATTGCCATCTGTTGTGGCTGACCTTATGAGAACTCACCCCTAGTCCTAGATTAATCGATAGTTTACCCTAAGAGAACTCACCCCTAGTCCCAGATTACTCAATCAAGGTATTAGTACCCTAGTCCTAGATTAATCAATTAAGGTATTAGTCTAACATATGAGGTAGTAGGAATCGATTCAGCTCTGAGTGATCAATTGCCGACTCTGGTCGGGAGGAACATAGTATCGTTTCATCATGCAATTGATAAAAGACTCAATTGAAGTTGTACTTGACCCTATGAGAACTCACATTCAATTAAGGTATTAGTCTAACATATAAACTCAATTGAATTATATATAAACAAATGCTTAACCTATTGCAACAGATGCTTTTTCTATTGGATCAAATCAAACAGATTATGTAATTTGTTTCAATATATTACACATCTATTGTAAACTATCAAACAAATTAAGTCATCTGTTGTAACAGATTACCCATCTATTGTAAATTATCAAATGGATTGAGTCATATGTTGTAATAGATTACTTATCTGTTGTAAATTATCAAATAGGCGATGTCATCTAATGTAGTTGACATTATGAGAACTCACCCCTAGTCCTAGATTAATCAATTAAGGTATTAGTTGGACATATGAGGTAGTAAGAATCTATTTGGCTTAGAGTGATCGATCGACGACTCTTGTCGGGAGGAACGCAGTCCCATCTCATCATGCATTTGTCAAAAGACTCAATTAAAGTTGTAGTTGACCCTATGAGAACTCACCCCTAGTCCCAGATTATTTAATTAAGGTATTAGTTGAACATATAAGGTAGTAAGAATCGGTTCGTCTCAGAGTGATCGATTGATGACTCTTGTTGGGAGGAATGCAGTACCGTCTCATCATGCAATTGCCAAAAAACTCAATTGAAGTTGTAGTTAACCCTTTGTGCTCATTCATCCATCCCTAATTCCACCTAGATCAATGTAGGTACTATTATTAATCTTAACATTAAGTTAATGAGAACACATTTTAACTCAGAGTGATCGATCGGCGACTCGGGTCGGGATGAACACAATACTAATACCATGTAAATACGACTCAATTGGATTTGTAATTGACCCTGTGAGCTCATTCATTCATTCCTCATTCCACCTAGATCGATGTAGGTACTATTAGTAATCTTAACATTAAGTTAATGAGGATCTCATTCTTTCATTCGTAGTTCATCCTAAATCAATTACAATGAAATCTGTTGCAACAAATAACTGAGCTGTTGGAGAATTTCAAACAGATAACAATATCTGTTGCAACAGATGACATTTCTTATTTAATTATCAAATAGACATTTGCATCTGTTATGACGGATGACTGAGGTATTGGAAATTTTCAAACAGATATTGATATCTATTGTAACAGATAACGTTTCTGATTTAGTTATCAAATGACATTTCTATCTGTGACTGAGCTATTGGGATTTCTCAAACAGATATCTAAATCTGTTGCAACAGATGACATATCTGTTTGAAAATATTTTTATTTTCTTTTAATTTTAAAGCAAACTACTGTCCGAGTAGATAAAGTAGTAGTACTACTAAAGGCGGTAAAAAATGTTTCTTGGATAACTCAAAAATCTCATTGAGTAGTCTTGTCCTGTCTTTTCAATGTCACCCGTTTTCTTCCTCGTGTCCCTTAAATTATTGGTGAATATTAATTAATGAATATTGAAACCCCTAATACTTCTTCTTTTTCATATTGACTTGGCACTCCCATCAGGAAAATATTAATTAGGGGTTTATTTATAACCAAATTAGCCTTATTAATTATGCTTTGTAAATATAAATTTGAATAGATACACTTTGTTTATTCATTTAATATTAATGGTAGTACATCTAGAAATTAGAATTATCTCATCTCTCCCCTCCTCTCCTTCAGCCTTAAATCTCTCATCTTTTTTCTTTCTATCCTCTTTAGGGTTATCACAACCTTTTTTTCTCTCCTTTTTCTTAAAAATTTTTGTTCGGATCTAAATCGATCGATATCCATGTCTTATATTCCTCAACTGAAATTGCTGTTTTGACCCCCTTTTGACATTGTATGATATGATTCACTATTGCTCTTTCATTCTCGTCTTCTTCTTGCAACTTTATTTACATCTTTTTGTTTATTCAATTACCATTTTCCCATATCATATTTATTTAAAAAATTTGAAGGAACTTTTAATTGTTGAATAAACATACTGAGAATTTTTATTATAAGATGTAAAAAAATCATCTGTTGGGAGAAGTTTAAAAGCTTTGTTGGCAGTATCATTTTTTTATGTATTTTGTTTGTTTCTTTATTGTTGATGTTGCTATTGATGTTGTTGGTGGGGCTGGCATTGTTGGAACTTATGGTGTGGTGTTGTTAGTGGGTTTGGCATTGTTTGAACTTGTGGTGTGGTTTAGACGGTGAGTGCTTCTTAGCTTAAAAATAGTGGAGTCCGAACAATCAACACAAGGCGTAAGGGAGAAAAAAGTAAAAAGTTTAAAGTGAATAAGAAGAGAAGAGTTGGTTACCAAAATTTAAAAAATATGTGCTGAGTGGGAATTGAACTCAAGACCAAAAGAAATAAATAGCCTTAAGCACCCATAAACAACAACTAAGCTAACCAAACAACTCTTACTATGGGTGCTCACTGATTAGATTATATATATTTTTTTCTTTATTTCCACATACATATGTAAAGTTCTATACGAGTTCATTCTGTGCTCGCGCACCCGGAGGACTCCATGTGGGTCCGTCCCTTGTTATTAATGGTGTTGGAACATAGGATGTATGCTTCTTTGTAGTTGATGATGTTGTTGGAACAAATGTTGTTGTTTTCTTTGTTGTTAATGTTTTTTATTTGTTATTTGTAGTTTATGTTGCAACAGACGGAGCAACTGATGGAACAAATCAAACCACTAGCAAGGTTGCTATATATTCTAACAGACTCCATATCTGTTGCATCAGACTCCATATCTGACACAACAGACTCCATATCTGACACAAACTATCTGGGATTTATGTGTTGTGTGTGGTGTTACTTAAATAAAATTGGTGACTTTATTAATATGTAAATTTAAAAAACGGATCTAAATACAATATTTTATCTTTTTGTTGTATTCTCGAAAGAAACAGATTGGTGATCTGTTGTAAAATATATTCCACCTGTCAGATAACTTACAATATATGAACAATCTGTTGCAATAGATGTATATATCAATTTGCTTTTTCATCAGTTGTGGCGTCTGTTGTAACTTGCTAATCATCTGTTTATTCAATTTCATCGAAAGCAATAGATTTTTCTAAACACTTCTTGGCCAAACTCAATTTTTGCTCTTGGATTGCTTCTCTTTTTTTTCTTTGCATCCTTCAAGCAGGCCTCCAAATTCAATTTTTGCCCTCAATCCAATAGCAAAAATTTAGTTTGGTTGAAGGATGCAAAGAAAAAAAGAGAAGCAATCTAAGAGCAAAAATTGAATTTGGCCAAAAAGTGTTTAGAAAAATCAATTGCTCTCGATGAAATTGAATAAACAGATGACTAGCAAGTTGCAACAGACGCTACAACTAAAGGAAAAGCAAACTGATATATCCATCTGTTGCAACAGATTGTCCATATGTTGTAAGTTATCTGACAGGTGGAATATATTTTGCAACAGATTACCAATCTTTATCTTTTAAAAATACAACAAAAAGATAAAATGTTGTATTTAGATCCATTTTTTTCTAATTTACTTATTAATAAAGTCACCAGTATTATTTAAGTAACACACACAACACATAAATCTCGAATAGTTTCAGCAATATTGCATTAAATCCTAAATAGTTTGCTAATTACATTGTATCCTGGAATTTTGAATTGTGATACATATGTTAAGCAGTGATACATATAGCATATGTATCACTAGTAAATATGAATCCGGGATTTTATGTAATTTTTTAAAATATTAAGGGATATTATGTAATATTTTGTCTTAAATATGGGATTTATGTAATTTTTTCTTTTAAGGGATATGAACAGTCGTGGCTTTTTGTTTGACTAAGTCCAGTCCCTTCCAATTCTCAATCATTTTATAAATAGGTCCCTCCGGCCTCCTCACTCACTCTCACTCACTCTCGTTCATTCTACTATACTTACAATACTAATATGTCAGATCCAAATTCGTATAAGAAGGTTCATATCGAGTCCTTGCAGGAATTTCAAAGGCAGTTTGATGAACTCTAGAGAGATTTGGCCGACTTTCGAGCAAGGCTGAGGAGGGCCCTGCTGCTGCCGGACAAAAATTGTCAGGTTGACAATAATAATAGTAATAATAATAATAATAATAATAATAATTAAGTTATGTTTTTTCTTTCTTTTAGAGTATGTATTTCCCCTTTTTATATCCGATCTACCTATAAGGGATTCAAAAAAATTCATGTATATGTTTGGTTTGATTTGGTTTGGTCGATTTTGAATTTTTAATTCTTATTCAATATTTAATTATCATTCTATTTATTCCCTATTCAAAACATGTCGGCAGTTGGAGTTAGGGATGCGGTGAGAAATTCTCCTAAAAATTGTTCGTTAATAAATAATAAGGAACTAAATTATATTATAATCGAAAAAGAAAGATTATTTAATTTAAAAAAGTCACAACATTGGATTAATTTAATTAAGATATATATATATATGATGATATGATTTTTAAGAAAAAAGTTAGTGAATAGTCGTGACTGTGACTTTTGTCTAAACACATTCAACAAACAAACAAAAACAAAAAACGCTTCTGATGCATCAAATTCCTCATCTATTGCGACTTATGAATCAGTTAGAAGAAATTAAAAAAGCTCCTTAAACAGATGGTCAATTTATAGCAACAGATGGTATATCTGTTGAAATAGATGGGTTATCTGATGCAACAGATATACAATCTGTTGCCATAATCAATTAATAAAAATGGTTATTAAAGAAACGGAAAGATTAAGTCACCACCATCTTGATTTAATTAAGTCATTTCTTTTCACAGAAAAGAATAAGGAAATAAATGATAAACACAATTTAAATCATAAAAAACTCACCAGAAATATTCTTGTTTTTAAATCTTCTTTATTAATTTATATAATTAAAAAGTCAAAAAATTTGGATGTCATGTAGATAATTTTTTTAAAAGATATATATATTATACGTTGCAACAGATATATTATCTGATGCAACAGTTGAACTATTTGTTGCAACAGATGATATATCTATTGTAATAGATAATTTATCTGATGCAACAGATATATAATCTGTTGTGCAACTCAGTGTAAAAAATAAAAGGTTGCTGGAAAGAACTAATTATTTTAATAATTATAAAGCTAAGCTTCAAGCTGAAAAGTCATGACCTATCATAATATTGATTAATTTAATTAAGTCATAACTTTTTACAGTAATCAAGGATGTCATTAATAAATGGAGGTGAACAGTTTTGCCTTGAAATCTTCTTTATTAATTTATATAATCAAAAAGTCAAAAAATTTGGATGTCATGAAGATAATATATTTTTTTTTAAAAATATATATATTATATGTTGCAACAAATATATTATCTGATGCAACAGGTTATCTATTTGTTGCAAATCATGATATATCTATTGTAACAGATGATTTATCTGATGCAACAGATATATTATCTGTTGTCCAAGTCGGTGTGAAAAAAAAGGTTCCTGAAAAGAACTACTTATTAATAATATTAAAGCTGAAAAGTTATGACCTATCATAATATTGATTAATTTAATTAAGTCATAACTTTTTACAGTAATCAAGAATGTCATTAATAAATAGAGGTGAACAGTTACGATTTTTTGCCTAACTCATTCAAGTTCAATCCTCTATAAATAGGTCCCTCCTTACTCAATCGTTCGTTCTACTACACGCTATTTATTCCCCGCTCTTGTTACACCTTCAACTACTTTCTCTTCAAGGACTTGATAGCTTTTTCCTGTCTCTGGTAAGTTTTTTTTTTTAATTTTTGTGTAAATATTTGTTGTATTACATTACATTACATTCGAATTCTTTCTTTCCTTTACCTTTGTGTTTACGTATGTGTTTTGTCAACTTATGTATTTTTTAGATATGGCTGATCCTGTGTGGGATGTCACTATTTTACGAGACACCATAAGGGAACTGCAGAAGGAGGTTCATGACCTGCATTGGGAGTTGGCCGCCGTCAGAGTAAGGATGCTGCGGGAGATCCGCAGGCTGCGGAGGGTGCTGCTGCTGCCCTTTGAAGATTGGCCGGCTGGCCATACAAATAATAATGATGTTAATAATGATGATAATAATAATTAAGCTTTTTTTCTATTATCTATGTATTTTTTTTGTTTGTTTTATAAAAATTTATATTTGATGCACTTGACTTTTTATTTATTATTTAATTTTCGTGCTGTCTATTTCTATTTCTTAACGAATGACATGTCTAGAATTAAGGAATAATTTGATTCCAGTATCAATAGCAAGAACATATGAGTTATCTGTTAGGTTTTGTGTGTGACAGGAGCTGTATTTTGTTGTTCGAAACATATTAGTAATTTGATGAAACAGATTATTTATCTGTTGAAATAGATTACTAATCTGGTGCAACAAATTATTTATCTGTTGAAACAGATTACTAAACTGGTGCAACAGAATACCCATCTATTCGATTCATAATCATATTACGGGCACCTAGAACCCTTAAACATGAATCCAACATGAGTCTACTGTTACAACATGACATTTATCTGGTGCCGCAGATAATGGATCGGTTTAAACAGATTGCTTTTGTATTGCATTCATGTTCATATGCAAACTATTGTTGAAAAAACAACACACTAGAAATTACCCAGATTCAACTAAAAAGCATAATCTGACTTACCAAAGTCTCCTCTTAAGTAAATTCCAAAGTTGAAAGTGATTTACGAAAGAAAATTTGACATAAGAATTTGGTTAAACAGCAGCAGTTGGTGTAACAACAACAACAACAACAACAATGGTCAACAAGAAGAATATGAAGTTCATAATGAAGTATAAGATGATGATAATGAATCAGAAGATGATGAATAAAGCAGCAGCAACAATGAACAACAAATATCGGGAAGAGAGAGAAAATAACAACGGATGAGGAGAGAGAAATAAACACATTTTTTCCCTTCGTTCCCCATTACATATTAACTAACATTTGAATCAAAGTGTAAATTTAAAAACTTGTGGGTTATTTTGAAAATTTTCAAACTTTCTTAAACCATAATGAAGTAATTGTCACCTCTACTCAATTATTAAGACTTGTGTCACCTACACCTTATTTTAAAACTCTTTTGTCACCTGTGGCCCAAACCCCTAGGTTTGTTGTAGGGTTCAAAATTCAGAGGGTGTCATGCGGAAGCTATTAGTTGCAAACCATTATAGTGATAATTCAGACGACAAAGAAAAGCATACTAAAAATATATTATTATAGGATTTGATCAAGCGACCTACATATTGAAAACTAATATCAAAAAACATAAAAAAACTATTTGGAGAAAATCTTCTTCTAAACAAGACTCATAACGACTACATTGTGGATGCTATATGTTATTGTATGAGAAGAAGGGGGTCTTCTATTTATGATTGTCCAAAAACTTTTCTCCAAGAAAGAGGTTAGCCAAATATGAAGAAGTTTTATATTTTTCTTTTTAGGAAAAGTAAAAGTAATTATGGTATTACTTTTATTTTTCTTTCAAGAAAAGTACAACTTTATTTTGGTGAGAAAATCAGGACAAAAACCCTAACATTTGTCACTCAATTTATTTTCAAGGTTTGTAAGTTTATTTATAAAAATTAAGTTCCGATATAATAAAACTACAAAAGTAGAAAACTATATGTTGAAATTAAGTCTAATAATAAGCTAACACAAAGTCACTCATATTAGTCTAATACATAAGTAGAGGTAAAGTAATAATTTATTAGAATCTTAATGGGTAATCAATAACCAAATATTGAAAAGTTGAAATCAAACTAATACACGATAATTTTTTTTATAAAACCAATAAAAGATTATTAATCCAAAAACGCAATAACAATAAACCAATTGATTGGTTCAAATTTTGCTAGAGCTGTTAATATGGACCACGCCTGTAATTTGATGGAGTTGGACTTTAGTTTTTACAGCCCATGTAAGAACTGAACTTTTTAGCCCGGGCCGGATAAGCCTGTGGCCCGTAGGGCTTGAGCAATGTGGGTTGGGCTATCCCGTGGGCCGACTCATAAGTCAAATACATGTAACTATTTAGATTGATTATTAGTATTTTTATTTGATTCGAAAGATATCATGTCAAAAGTAATTTAATTTCGCTATTAAAAGTATTTTTTGAGGTGTTAGAGACTTGATTAACAAGTATTAACACTATGTAATATTGTCTGATAATATTTATGTTTATTAACATTCTAAAATTAAATTATAAAATATTATGTATAAACAACATAAATCCCATCCTAAATTAAACTAATTACATAAGTTTCCAGATTGACTTTCTCTCTCCCAGATTTGGAAATATACATATACATGTCAATGTACCTCATACATAACTCCAATATATGAGGAAACTGTTTCTCCTTAAATTATGAAAAAAAATCAAATTCAATTATTCTCTTACTTTAATAACGACAGTAATTAATGTTCTGATTTTGTGGATGCTTAAAAATAGTAAGTATAATTCAAATTCAAAAAATATCGTGAAACATCTTTTTTTATCTCCCTAAAATAACCAACGACGTCGCCGCTGGTTTATGACTGTCACCGTTATTCACCATTCAACTCCTCATCCTCACAACAGTGAACATGCAAGAGCGACCAACCAGCAAGATCGACGTCATTTCTCGTTTCTCTCCTACTGTCGCCATCACCAGCGCCATCACGAACAGTCAACCGTGCCTTCACTGCTTCCTCACGCCGGTGAACAAGCAAGGGCGACCAGCCGCCAAGATCGATAGCGTTTCTCGTTCCTCTCCCACTATCGCCATCACCAGTGCCATCACGAACAGCCAACGACGCCTTCTCCCCCTCTTAGTGTATTTATTTTTTAGTAAAAACTTGCACAGTATTGTATGAGAAATTATAATACATTACCCAGTTTGAATGATATTTTGACATTGTTTATGAAATTTACACGTATGGGAATGTAATACACATTTTTTTAATGTATAATGCCAGTGTTATATATATGATTTACGCTCCAACAACAACATGTTCTTTATGTATGTGAATGTACTATACTTTCTATGTATGATTTATAGTTAAGTAAAAACATTTCACATTATATGTATGAGAACGTATTATTATTTACTTTCTATGTAGGATGCCAGTGTTATATGCATGATTTTACACTCCAACAATAGCATGTTTTATATGTATGAGAATGTATGATACTTTACTTTCTATGTATGATGCAAGTGTATTCGTGTTTGTTATATTTTACTTTCTATTATGACATTGCAAAAGCAGATAATTTGATAAAATGATACATGCAACCAAAAAGGAGAAATAATTTGGATATTATAGTTCAAATCAGCTTCCAAGTCATTGACTATAAAAATAATTGGATTTGATTTTATTTTTATAATAATTTGTAATGCATATTATAGTTCAAATTAAGGTATAGAAGAAATAATGGATCTCTCTTCTATAGTATAGAACAAATTTGAACGACATAAAATAAAATGTATTATTTGATTTTATGAAAATTTATTATGAAATAAATTATTTTCATAATAGTTTGAAATAATAGACCAACTAATTATTATGGAAGTTTATTATGAAAAAAAATTATTTCCATAATAATTTGAAATAATAGACCTTATTTGAACAAATTTGAAACCCCCAAAATCACGTAGCTTGAAATTAGGCGTAAAATAAGGAGTGCAATAAAAGAACAAAATTTGGACTAAAAATAGAGTAAAAATCGAATGTTTTGGGATGTATGAGGCGAAGAGAGAGAGTCTAAAAGGAAGGGATTCTATGTAATTAATATGAGATTTTTGTAATTACTTTTCAAATAAGGAATTTTATGTAATAAGTAATAGTTACCTTGTGTATATATGTAATTTTTTGAAATATTATTTTTAAAAAAATGGACTGACCCGTGAGGCCCGCAGCCCACAGAGTAATGATGTGAGTTTGGTGTTTTTTGGCCCATCATTTTGATGAGCAAGCCCGGCATGACTCATCAAACTTAAAGCCCATGTGAGCTTAGCCCGGCTGGGCTGGGCCGACCTGTATTAACAACTCTAATTTTTGCACACCCCTAGTTGAAATACCAAATACCCAAATATATGATGTGAAGATTGTTCATAGGCTGCAAAACATCCTTTTTGAAAAAAAAAAAAATTTACTGTAGGGGAAGGAAATGGGAGAGAGGATTAAAAGATTAGGGATCGAACCCTCACCAATAAGGTAAAAGTTTAGGTTGTCAATTACGACGAAAGATTTCCCTAGAGTGTGAATCATCAATGTATTACATAGAAGGAATTTTCCCCATTTTGTATTTGGCATGCCTAACTCTGGTTGTGTGAGCTTGCTCACATTGGTGATTTCAGCTTGAATAAAGGAGGAAGGGTTGTGGTGCGGTGACAGCCAATGTAAAACTAGCAAACTCACGATGAATTCTCATAATACATATTTGTATGTTATTGGTTTGAGATTGTTCAAATCGAGAAATATGATTAGTCCGAATTTATATAGTCAACCCCAACTTATTTGAAATTCAAGTTGGTGAAAAAAACGTTGTATAAGCTATATGTTTGCAAAGATAAACTCTTGTCATTTGGTGTATAGGGCAGTCTTAATCTCACGACTCACATTTGTTGCAAAGCCTTCCTATATGTCTACTCTTCACCTCTAATCCACCTAAAACAATTCTTGAGCAGTTGTTTATGAAAAAAAGAAGACTAGATTGATAGAAATTACAATGGAAAGAAACAATTTCTCCTTTTGTGAATATAGATCAAAAGCATCTTTTAAGAGACATAGCTTAAAGTTTTGAACACCCTTAGCAAAGATTTTAGTTTCGTCACTGTTTGTATGAACCGAATAATCAAGAACCTCAAAGAAGCATATTGTAAGACCAAGAAGCTAGATTTTTTGCCCTTTAGAAGGCACAAAAGAACTTCCATATCAATGAATAAAACAATTAGTGTACGTGCTGATCCTCTCAAACAAAATAATTTGTTCAATGACACTATTTCCATAACATTTGAAAAGTCTTTCTATATCAAACCTGATTTTTTCCTTTTCTAATTTTTTCATATTCTGCTTCAGCATCTTTCAACTGTTCTTTCAGTTTTGCTATTCCACTCTCCAACTCTTCCGCTGAACAACGCGCACGAGAAGGTTGGTATGGTGTTAGAAAATGATACTTGAATGCTTTCAGATCTTCAACACCACAAACCTATCCACAATGAAAGAAGTTTAAGTGAGTTGCAATTGGTTTGACAAGAAATGTCATGCCCAATCTCCATTATTTCCTTGATCAGAATTACTCCCTTTGGCACATTTTATAATGTCTGAAAAGGTGCGGAGTTTAAGAAATTAAATAACTTTTTGTATGTAAGCTAGATAAACCAGAAAGAGAAATGTGTCACTCTCTTTGGGGCAGAAGAAAAAGGAAAGTGCAGATTATCATAAAACTTTGCTTCAGGAATGAGTTAGAAATATATAATCTTAATAGAGGATACTATAATGCACTAACTATACACCGTAGAGAAGATTTTATGGCAAGTATCCTCTTTGAATTTGCCAAAAGGAAAATGGAAAAAGAGTGGTCTTATATATATGAGAGAAAGATATCTTCGTACCTCTTGTGGTAGCAAAGGCAGCTTAGTAATATTGAAGTCATCATATAACGTATAGAACTGATCCAAGTACTTTTGTTGCATCCGCATTCTAGCCTTCAGCAACTGGGATTCAACAACTGAAAATAGTCACTAGTCAACGAGTTATGTTTTCTCTTGCACAGGAACAAGTTATTATAACCAAAATGAGAATAAGAGAGACAATGAAAACCGATTAGAAGGAAAAACAACAACTGAGAAATCACTTAAAGAAGCAGAGCTTGTGTACCTTCTACATCAAAGAGCACTTGGTTAATTATAATGTTGTGCGTATCAATCTCAAATCTAGTGAGTTCCTGAACAAGTCTTTCAGTCTCATACAGAGAGAGGAACTCCGGAATGCAAACACAAACAAATGTCGTCATGTCCTATAAAAAGTGGTGCTATCTCGTAAGCAAAATATCGAGTAAGTAAACAAATAACATAAGGAAATTCAGCATTCAGACATTATTAGGAATCACTGTAAGGAACTTTTCCTTGCCCCGAACAAGACAAGAAGCAGGTTCCACCAATAAAAAGTAAGACATAAGATAAATTTGATCAACATGCAACACTAGTTGAATGTATGTCCTTTCCCTCCGTGAAAGATCTAACATATATAGTTAAAGAAACTAAAAGGCTCAGATAATGCATGACCATCTGAACTCAAATTTTCTCCGATTTGTCAATTGTTGCAAGATATGAAAGAATGCATGACCCCAATGGACTTTGGACTAAATTTTGTCACTATGTTTCCACCTACAATTAAGGGATATAAAATAATTTCTTCATAAAAATAAATGACCATTATTAGGAAAGCACTTACTGGGTCCTTAAATTGTCTGTTCACTTGTTCAATAATATCTCTCATGGCTTCCAATTTGCCTAGAATTGCATCCTCGCCAAATTCATCGTCAACACCAAAGATACGAGTCATCTGTGATTGCCAATACTTTGTATTAATAATAGATATACAAACACATATCATCCACTTCCTACAATCTGGCTTGAACTTTCATGCTTGCAGATGAAATGAACAATAATTTTGCACACATATACTCCAAATAGCAGCTCAATGGATCTTCTTGTTAGCTTCTTAAAAGGGGAAAACTGGAATATCAAACGGTTCTGTTGTTTTTCTTCGTAGGGAAGGGGATTTTACCTGACTTAGCACGCCACCAAATCTGCTCTTCAAACTCATTACTTTCGCAAGCCCCTTCTCTAGTGTCGATGGGAATTGTAACAGCCGGAGAGTGTGTCCCGTTGGCGCTGTATCAAACACTATTACAGAGTAATCCATTGTTCTCACCAATCTAGAAAGAAGCAAATCAAATGAAATTGAAGTCTAAATGACAAAAAAAACACCAGAAGTGTAAATATAACTAGACTACACTTTTTTTTTCGCGTCTTCATCTATCATAGAATAATAACATATAACATAAGCACTATCAATGTACTATCACAGGATGAAACTTAGCTATAGAAAATGCTGGAGGAAAAGATTATGTGATATGATACTGATCTCAAGGAAAGGGAAAGAAAATGAACACTTTAAATTGGAACAAAATCCCACAATCTAGTTTCACCTATAACTAGCACATGTATTCGGAAGTTGAACCTCGTCCTGCAACTCAGAAGCTTGTTATGTACGATGAACTACTGCAATTGCCCTGATTCTAACCATTGTTTACCTGATAAGCAAGTGAAAGCGGCAGCTCGATCCCAAGAGTTTCGAGCGTAACCCCAAACACTTGAGTAATTTTACTCAAACATTCCAAATACCATGTCATAAAAGGAGAAAATGGGATAAACGGATGAGGCAAGTGAGCTCTCCACCAAGAATTGTAAAGCGTCATGACTAAGGGTTTTTAAGTATCCCACATTTTAAAACACATCCAAGAAATCACACTTGAGTGTGTGGAGGATCGATAATTCTAAATAAAAGATTCCGAGACTTTATAGCACAAAATTTATAATTATTGGTGTTATTTCTTATATTTGATACTTGGTTAACAAGGTTAGAAAAGGAACAAACTGCAGTGATAGTATTAAGGCTTAAAAGTTCCAATTCAGCTTAGAGATGACTTAAAGCAATAACATTGCAGTGGACTTCCTTACAATAATATTGACTTTCCAGATCTTTCTGCAAAGTAATACAAATCATGAAAATGAGAAAACTGGCCATGCAGCTAAAGAAAAGTTATAAATCCGAGGGAGAAATAAATACTGCATGATTTAAGACGGGCACAATTCGACTAGTTTCCAGGCCGCACAAAAGATAAACCAAGACAATTTTAATCATTTCCATGTTGGCTTTGAGTGTTTGTTATGCATGCATCACTGCATAACATGAAAAATCACTAACCCTCGTATATTTCTAGAACAACTCAATCGGGCTACTACACTGGTACTGCTCGCTAGGTCAAATGGTTTCCGGAAGTTCTGGAATTTAGAAGCCAATTACTGATTCAGTTGAGAATAATTTGAACTTGACTTTAGGACTTTGTGCTAGGCAGGTAATTGTTCCAATATAGTACTAAAAGTTTGACCCTGGTAGATATCTAAAACAGAAATTTTACAAAAGGACCAGAACCTCATTGTATATTCATGCACACACATTCAACTATAGCGACATGAGAAAGCAATTTCCCTATATAGCTCCTTCAGTGTTCAATGAAACTTATGTGCTAATGTATGGAGTAGGATTAGCTTGCTGCTGCAACTTCTAACCTCATGATCTGCAAGGTGAAATCTCATGCTCTTTCCTTAACCGAATGAGCAGAATAGAAATTCTAGACAATCTCGCAACCCAAAATGTATTATCTTGCTATCTAGATTAAGATATACAACTGAAAGTTTAAACTCAGGCTAAATAATTTCAGTTGAAAGATGCTAATATGATCATTAAGAAAAGAGAAACCTGAATATTTTGAAAATATAAACGATTAATTGCAGTGATCCTCTTCATGTTGCTTGATATACTGTATTACAATATCTCCAGACACAAATTGCAAGAAATCATCCAAATTGAATTTACTATGTCCTTGCTCAACAAATCTAATGCTAACGACTGCACAAAAAATGGCAAGTTGGGTAAGTTTTTACACTCCAACTTTAGAGGGTACACAAGCATCTCTTTTTCATCCATAAATGCAGTAGACTAATATCGAATAAATGGTACTCTCGCTGAGAGTAATTTAGCTATGGTCTTCCTGGAAGTATCAAATGCCACTAGGAATTGTATAAGCTGGAAACCTGGACCTAGAAATTTATCTGCTGGTATAATTGATATTATTACACATACTATCTTGTTCTTCAATTTTATTATTACATGTTGTTTCCTTTGCTTCGATTACCATATTTATGTGATGTTGCTATTGTTCTCTTCTCCATTATGTCCAGCGCGACTGCTTCACTATTATAGTTTCCTTTTGATATTTGATTTTATTATGCTTTACTTGAGTTGAGGAAGCAGTCTCTCTACCTTCAGAAGGTAGTGTTAAGGCTGCAGACACACTCCCCTCCCCAAACCCCTCGTGGGATTACACGGGGTATGTTGTTGTACATGCAATAAACTAATACCACCTTGTGTATTATCATATAGTCCATTGCTATAAGTTATTATTGCTTAGGATCAGATAAGGCTCAATCTAAGAATAGATCTTTCACACTTTGAAAAATAATAGAAATATTCAGAGTACTTGACTTATTTCTTTGATCTTCTTTTTATGTGTCGTGAAGAAACGCCACTTACTTTAGCATCTCAGCAAAACTCATAGCTTCATCAATTCCTGGAACTGCATTAGCCAAATCTGAGAAAAAACCGTCCACCCCTTCCGAACCACCTTCTTCATTCTCTATAGTTGGATCAACTTCCTAAAGAACAAAACTTCAATCATAAAATCATTACCCCATAACGACATATCAGAATGAAATTGACAATAAACTGAAAAAGCTACATAATTCAATAAAATCTGAGGTAAAGGTCACTCTTTGGAATCGCTGCAGTACACAATTTGCACGCATTACACTCAACAACAAATTATATACACAGTTAGTGCTAAGAGAATTTTTACACTGTCATATCACTTTAACAGGAAAATAACATGTAACTGTCTGTAATAAGCCGAACTAGTTACATAAAAATTATAACAAACAACCTGTTATAACATGTTAAATTACAAGAATATAGTAACAAACATTACATTATCATTGTATATAAGTTAAATCCTAAGGTATTAAAGTCAGTGTTTGAATAGAACTTGTAAGTATTCAGCAATAGCAATGCACTCTATGGACAGAGTTACTCAGGCACACAATTTGGATCACACACCATGATTTAAAAAATAAATGAAATGACAACGCACATTGATTGAAACAACAAATCACATGGACCAAATGTTTTTGTTTACGAGCCAGGTAACCAAAAACCAGAAAATAAATAAGATCTAACGTAATACCATGGCGTATAAATTGGTGAATCCATTAACGACAGTGGGAGTTTTAGCGAAACGCTGTTGAAATGCATCGCTAAGATTGTGAGCTGGATCAGTTGATATGATTAGAACAGATGATCGGACCTGAGAAAGGAGGATTCCTAATACAGAACTGCACGTCGTTTTCCCTACACCGCCTTTTCCGCCTACGAATACCCATTTCAATGTGTCCTGTTCCATTAGATTACGTACTGTACCTTCTGGTAAATCTGCATTATTCAAAGCCATCAATATATAAGTAGTTAAATGACTATGTGGTTGGTAGATCATACGTTGCCTAATAGCAATTGATAAAAGATTTGATGATGTTGGGAGTTTGTTCTTTCATGATTCATTATTTTTGAGGCATCAAAATGGAAATGGTAAATCTCTACAACTAACAAAACTGATAAACTCAATTTATTGTTTGAACAATTACGTTCAACTCCAATTTTTTTAATCAAAATTTATATTTTATAACACTAGACATTGTGTCTCCAAAAGAATTGGCAAAAGGGCTACTTTCAAAACTTATTTTGCCAAATAGCCACTAAATTTCCTTTTTATTCAATATTTAGAGTTAGGTTCAAAAAAGTGGGATCCGCATGTGGGCCAATCGACCTTTTTAACATTTTCAAATCTTGAGGAATTAAATAAACTACACATAACTACCTCAATTTCCTTCAATATTAAACTAAACCCCATCCCTCTCCTCCAAAGCTCCTTCTCTTCCCGCTACTCCCAAGAAAAAAATTTCAAACTCCATTTTTGCTTCATCTTCTTCTCCAGCGGCAAAGGTCTCCATTCTTTGTATTAAGATAAGTTAAAATCAAGTTTCAATAATTTATAGATCCATTTTACCAATTTTTATTTGTTATCTGTTTTGTAGTGAACCCTAGTATAAGAATTTTTTTTTTCTGAATATGATTGATTAAATAGTGAAAATGTGAAAATTTTATAGCTAATTAGTTTGATTTCATAGCAATAGTTGAGTTTTAATTCTGCACATTTGACAGAATTTTTCGTTGATTACGCTGTTGGATTTTGAACTTTTTAAAAGAAATTTTTCTTTAGTTCTGGTATTTTTGTGTACTGCATTACTGAATGACAAGATAATTCTTAGTTATTTTGGCTATTCGAATTGAGCATTGACCCATTTCTATTAGTAAATTTTTGGTCTATGAATTGACAATGCCCTAGGTTGTGTTAAATTTTTAGGTATAGGATTTTTTTTTTCAAATATGATTGATTAAATAGTGAAAATATGAAAATTTTATAGCTAATTAGTTTGATTCCGTAGCAATGGTTGAGTTTTGATTCCACATTTTTGACTGAAAATTTTTCGTTGATCACGCTGTTGGCTTTTGAATATTTTTATAAAAAAATTGATTCAGTTTTGATATTTTTGTGTACTGCATTGTTGAATGGTGAGATAATTCTTAGTTATCTTGTCTGTTTCATTTGAGCATTGACCTTTTCTATTAGTAGACTTGTGGTCTATGAGTTGACAACGAAAAAATAATTTTTAGGTGTAGATTTTGGAGATTATGTGTAATGCTAGAGTTGATGTTAAAGGCACTGCTGGTACCATATCTGATTGTGCCTCTAGCAGTAAAGAAGAAGTAGTGAGGCAGTTGAAAATGCCTCTAAAAGGAAAAGAACTGAAGCGAAAGAGTCAGAATCAAATTCGAAGACCATAAAGGAGATACATAAATATGTCGATGAGTCTAGTAAAAGCGTTGAGTCTAGTGATGATGTTGCTGAGTTTAGTGGTAGTGATGATAGTGAAAGGAGTGAGGATAGTGAAAAAAATAGTGTTGATGGGGATAATGATCCCTTGTTCATGCCATTTTGTTCAAAGTACATTTTCATGAAACAGTATGACCTTCGGACTTTGATGAACAAGGTTGGATCTTTCCTGACAAAAATATCAGTGAGATTAAGGATGATTGCATACCAGGATTTTAAGAAAATTATTATTGACCAAAATTTGAAGAAAAGATTTAAGAAGTCCCATTTTGGACACTTGAGAAACATGTCGCAACATCTTAAATTCAATGGATAGATGGTCCATTATTTGTTGTTGTGACGTGTTAAGAACGATAAGTGATTATGTATAAACAATAAGCCTTCTTATTTTGGCTTAAAGGAGTTTTGTTTGATCATGGGGTTGAGCTGTTTATCATACACCTATGAATTAAAATTGAAGAAGGTGTTAGAAAAAGGGAAACATTTTTGCTTTAAAGTGATGAAAAAAAATTCCATCGTACAACTTGTTATAGTTGAATAAAGGGAATAAGTTCAACGAGGATCAGAAGTGTAAGTGTTGTTTACTGTGATTTTTGCATACCATGTTGCTTGTAAAAGATTCAACGAAGGTTATAAACACAAAATTAATTTGAATGGTGGATTCTTTGAGTTTCTTCGAGAGTTAACCGTGGGAAAAAAAAATATTTCAATTAACCATGGATTATCTAAAAAAGAATACTGACCTAAAGAAGCAAACGAAAGTATTTTATGATAAAAAAAAGGCATCCTATACTCTATTTAGATTTCTTTGGGCATTCATGGTATCTATCATCAATCGTTTAGTCAGTTTATCATAGATTCTTATTTTATTTATACTCTGTCATAGACTATGATTCATTTGTTCATTATTGTATTAATTATATATTTGAATCTATGAGGTCTTTCCTCATCTTGAAAATTTTACTAGAAAATCAATGAATGAGCCCTTTTTCTTTCCTCGTATCCTCAGATCGCACACTACAAAAAGTGGCGAGATAATCAAAGGTGACCCATTCAAGTATAAAGCAAAAATTATCGAGGTATGTATTTATTTTATATTATGCAATAATATTACTGTAATATTAAATTTTATGTAATTATTAAATTATTTTTTATAGAACATGCACCTTACATCATGCCTACTGTCCGTGACATGAAGATGAATTATATGATTACGTTTAAGCCATATAACAACAAAGTGAATAATAACTTCTTCGATGGCTTGAAAAAAGATTTACAAGGGGTGGTTGTCTTACTTTAAACGGGGACAATGATGATGACAGAGATTTGGATGGTAACTCTATTGGAACACATGTTGGTGATGATGCTTGTTCGGATACCTCAAAAGTTGTAGTGAACACCTCTGTCGACGGAGATCTACATAAGTGTGTTGCTATGCTCAAGAAAGTCGTGTTAGATATTTCTTCCTACATCAAGAAAAAGGTTAGAAGAAGAAATAAAAGGATGAACAACAACATGAATAAGGTAACTTAATTTAATAATTGATGTAGTTAATTAATTTTCAGCTATATACTCTACTAATACTTTATAATATTATATAGTGCATGTGGACCTTGATGAAGTGGAAAGAAATAAGGAGGAGGAAAAAATTGATGAGTTGGCCACTATTGTAGTAGAAGAGGAAAAAAGAAGAAGAAAAGAAGCACGAAGAAGAAGAAATAGAAGAGAAATAAGAAGAAGAAAAAACAAGAGAGAAAGAAGATAATAAGGTTGAAGAAGAAACTAAAAAAGAAGAAGCAACAGATAAAAAACAGGAAGGTGAGAAAGAAGAAGAATCTGAGAAAGAAGCAACAAGAAGAAGAAGTTGAGAACGAAGAAGAAGCTGAGAAAGAAGAAGAACGTGAGAATGAAGAAGAAGCTGAGAAAGAAGCAACAAATGAAGAAGAAGAATCTGAGAAAGAAGCAACAGATAAAGAAGAAAAAGATGAGAAAAACGAAGAAGAATTAGTCAAAATTGATGAAGAAGAACATGAATAAAAAGCAGACAAAAAGGATCAAGAATAGAAAGAAGAAACAGAAGAAGTAGACAAAGAAGAGGCTGAACAAAAGAAGAAGAGGAAAAGAAGGAAGAAGAAAAATACAACCATGACGTGGTGATAGATATTGTTGATTTCATCAACGATAATATTTGTGTTGATGAAAAACAAGATATTTGAATGGTAATGTAGTGAAAGTTTAAGATAATTTTTTTATTTGGACAACAAATGAGTTGAATGATTGTTGGATGATATCACAAATAAATTTTCATTTTATGAAAGTTTTTAGAATTTGGTACCGAGTCTATTTTTATCAAACTGTGTTATTGTAGAAAATTTGAATATGCATTGTGTTATCATAGATGATACATTGTATGGTTAACATTATCGATGCATTTTAAGTTTTTCATATACTGCTAGCATAATCGACTATTACCATGCTAGTCAATTTTAAGTTGATGTGTAATTTGATCGGCTATGATTCTATGAATAGAAGTATTAATATTCTAGTAAAATAGAAATATTTTTATTTATTAAATCTCACTACATCCATGTTATACCTTTCCAAACAAAAAATACGAGCATTATACCGCATAACATCATTTTTAGGCCATTATTTTTTTTTGTCCAATACTAAATTTTGTTTTAGTTGATCCCTCTCTATTTGGATATCTTGTAGCAATACTTTTAAATGATTCCTCTTCTCTTGTAATACCCGTGCTTTTTCTTAGCTTGAAAATCATCTCAAGGATGTTAAAACTTGCTTTGAAATAAGAATTCATTTTTATACATGTGGTATTTCCATAATTTTCACTTCCTATCGCATGAGAAATTGAATAAGCTTTCCATCAATATATAATTCGCCCAAATTCGACACTCGGGCGAAGAGTTAGAGCCTTTTTAGTGAGATAGTGTTTGACCTGAGCCATCAGCGCGTCGCAGAGATAGCTCAAATGACAATTGTCAAATTCCAGTGTTTCTCTGTGTTACTGGCACGTTACGCCAAACTTCCAGGTCGTAGACAAGGTGGCAATGCGATAGCTCCACGTCGCGCCACCATGCAGTTTCTCAATTGTCAATTTTCAGTGACACGATGCGATAACACCGCATCGCGCCAAGGGCTCAACTCGAGAAATTTTACTGAAAATTTAATGACGTGTCCAGGGTTAAAAGGGTCAACTTTATACCCATATATAATCCCTTTAACACGTGATTCAACCACTTTTCACCCAAAACATATTAGTTTCTCTCAAGAACAAGCTAGGGTTTCTATTGGGGATTCAAATTTAGGAAGGTTTCGCCATCAATCTTCACGAAATCACGATCTAAGGTATGCATAGTGTTCATTCATGGACTTCTTTCATCCACGAAGTCCAAGAATCTTTTTTAACTATAAGTTATGAATTTTCTTCATATTTTCATGCTTTGTATGTTCTCTTTCAAGTTGATAAATGATCAATTAATTTCTATTCCATGATTTGATGATATATTCCATGTGGGTTGATTAGTATTGATAAAGATTTATGAAATTTCATGACTAAAACGTTGTATGATGGAATTGGAATGAAACATGATGTTTAATTGTTGTATAACGTGCTTTAGATGTACTATGCCTACAATATGTTTGATAAAATGCCTAGATGAAGAAAATTTGCCTAACTAGCATGATATCATGAAAATCCCCATATATGTACAAGTTTATGCCTATTAGATGTTTGATAAAATGCTTCAATACACGTATTGTACTGATTATGATGTATTCAAGAATATCAAGTCATGTCAGTTTCCTTCCATCGAGTCCTGGGGGTACTTGTACCCAAAATATTAGCTGTGTGTCTAGAGCCATGTCATGTTTTCATGATACTCTCAGTCAAGCTATTAACTCTTAGACTTCAGATAGTCTTATGAATCAGAAAAAATCTCCATGATCTCATGACTCAGTCAGTTGTCAGATATCAGTAGTATTTCGTCAGCCACAAAAATTCAGTAACTCAGTCCATGCTCAGTTCAGTTTAGTAAATCATGTTCAGTGTCCATTTATTCATGCATGTGAACCATTGTATATAACCTAACTCATATGTATACTCAGTACATATGTTCTGACGCATTCGTGCTATGGTGCTTTCTTTTATGTTACACCATAGGTTCAGAGACACGAGTTCCAGATCAGCAGTAGATTCCAGATTTAGCAGTTAGAGTAGAAGTGAGTCCTCATCCTTCAAGGATATAATGATTTTCTAGTATCTCATTGATTAGCTTATTAGTTGGAGTTAGTTGGGGACATATCCCATCAACTCCTTATTCAGATTCTTTAGACAGTAGAGGCTTTCAGACTAGATGCAAACTAGATGCAGACTAGATATAAACTAGATGTAGACAAGATATAGACTATCATGTTCAGAATTTAGTATTTTCAATTTTGTTTTGGGTATTCTATTACCCACACAGATGTTACGTTATTCAGTTATGTTCATGATCGAACCTTATGGCCTTTCAGTGCATGTTTCCACATTATTATGTTATCTTATACAGTATACAGGTACAGATATTAGTCATGGGTTAGCTTGTGGTCCTTTGGGGTCATAAGCACCGTGTAGCATTTCGATTCAGCAAATAGGGTCGTTACAAACTTGGTATCAGAGCCTAAGGTTCAATAGAGTCCTAGGAAGTGTGAAAGCCATATCTATTAGAGTCTTGTGCATAGGTGTGTTATGCACCACATTTATGTGTAAGAGGCTATGAGATGTTTAAGAATAGTTTTCTTTCTTTCAGTATTCATGTCATGCTAGTGAGCATAATCATAAGTCAGTCTCTCAGCCTAATCCGCTTCTTCTCTTTATTTCAGAACATGCCTCCTAAGAGAAGAAATCAGTCAGCCCCTCAGCCCAAAGAACCTTTGGGACATCAATTTTATCATGCGTTGTTCAGTACCACATTTACCACTCTTGCTAAATCAGTTGTTGCTCATAATAAATGGCCTACAGTTGTTCCAGCCAACCCAATGGCCAACTCAAATGCAGCGAGTATTTGGGACTTCACCCAAATAAATCCTCCAACCTTCCTCGAGTCTAAGGTAGATGAAGACCCTCAGGAATTCTTACATCAAGTTTAGAAAGTTATAGATACCATGGGGGTGACTACTATTGAGAGTGATGAGCTAGCTGCATACCAGTTACAGGATGTGGCTCATGCTTGGTTCAAATAGTAGAAGTCCAAAAGATTAGATGATGCAGGTCCTATAGAGTGGGAGGAGTTTGTCATTGCTTTCTTAGACAGAGTCTTTCCCCAAGAGCTTAGAGAAGCCAAGGTTCTAGAGTTCATCAACCTCTGGCAGGGAAATATGACAGTGAAAGAGTATTTTTTTAAGTTTACTCAATTACCCAGGTATGCCTCATATGTGGTTGCAGACAGTAGATCCAAGATAAGTAAATTAGATTTAGGGGTGAACGACAACGTGGTTAATGAGTGTAGATCCGCCATGCTGAATAATAACATGACCTAAGCTAGACTTATAACCCATGCTCAGCAGATATAAGAGCAAAAAATTAAGCAAAGAGAAAATCAGAATAAGAGAGCGAAGACAGGTAGTTTCAACTTTGCTCAGCCTAAATTAGAAGGAGAAAACCGTTCTCGTTTTCATCCTAAGTCATCAGTTCCAGCTCTCTCTATATCCAGTGCTCTAGTTCCTAAGATCAGAGAGGGTAACAAAGATAGAGCTCCAGGATCTAAGACCTAGGGCAGTGTTAGCAGTGCCCGCACCTGTCCTCTTTGCCAGACTTACGGTAAGAACTATTAGGGTGTGTGTAGAGTAGGTAGTGGAATTTGTTTTGGTTGTGTCAAGCCAGGCCATAAAGTTAGAGACTGTCTGCAGCTAGGTCCTCAGGGTCAACAGAATCGCTCTTCAGCTCGGTCCAATCTCCCAAATCAGTAGGGTGCCACTTCTAGTGTTACGAGTGGGCAACGCCCAAATCGTCAGATTTGATAAGATCAAAAAAGTTCTCCTGATGTAGTTACTAGTATGTTACAGATCTTTTATGTGTATGTTTACACTTTGATAGATCCAGGAGCTTTCTTGTCTTTTGTTACTCCTTCTTTAGTAGTTGATTTAGGAATAGGTCCCAAAATTCTAGTAGATCTCTTTTCAGTATCTACCCCAGTGGGTAAAACCATTATAGCTCGACGGGTATATAGGAACTGCCCAGTTATGATATTTCAGAAAGTCACTTCAGCAGACTTAGTTGAATTAGAGATAACTGATTTTGATATCATTCTCGGCATGGATTGGCTTCATTCCTGCTATGCCACAGTTGACTGTAGAAATAGAATAGTTCAGTTTTAGTTCCCAAATAAACCCTTCCTATAGTTGAAGGGTAGCGTATCCGCTTTTAGTGGTTAGTTTGTTTCCTACCTTCGGGCAAGGAAAATGATATCTAACGAGTATGTTTATCATCTAGTGCATGTTAGAGATTCCAGTTCTGAGGCTCCCAATCTCAAATCAGTCCTAGTAGTGAATGAATATTTAGATGTCTTTCCCTAAGATCTTCC
Organism: Capsicum annuum; assembly: GCF_002878395.1. Taxonomy (NCBI): domain Eukaryota; kingdom Viridiplantae; phylum Streptophyta; class Magnoliopsida; order Solanales; family Solanaceae; genus Capsicum; species Capsicum annuum. The sequence continues at coordinate 152,709,119 of NC_061115.1, read as the reverse complement.
AAGAATTTCTCCCGAAAGGGAAATAAATTTCAGTATTGATCTTCTTTTAGACACTCAACCTATCTCTATTCTGCAATATAGGATGGCACCAACAAAACTCAAAGAACTGAAAGAACAGTTGAAAGATCTGTTAGATAAGGGATTCATCAGACCTAGCATTTCCCCGTGGGGCGCACCAGTCGTATTGTGTGCAAGAAAGATGGTTCACTCAAAATATGTATAGATTATTGTCAACTCAGTAAAATCATGGTCAAGAAAGAGTATTCTCTTCTTAGAATCGATGACTTATTTGACTAACTTCAGGGTGCCAGTTATTTCTCTAAGATAGACCTCAGATCCAGCTATCATCAGCTCAGAGTTAGAGAATGTGACATCCCGAAGATAGCTTTCCATACGCGGTATGGTCACTTTGAATTTCTAGTCATGTCATTTTGTCTTAACTATGCCCCAGTATATTTCATGGACTTGATGAACCACGTGTTAAAGCAGTACTTGGACATGTTCGTCATATTCTTCATAGATGATATTCTGGTTTATTCTCGCACTGAGCAAGATTATGCAGACTATCTTAGAATAACACTCCAGACTCTCAGAAATCATCAGTTATCCGCCAAATTTAGTAAGTACAAGTTTTGGCTAAGTTCAGTAGTATTCCTTGGTCATATCATTTCTGGTGATGGCATTAGGGTAGATCATTAAAAGACCGAAGCAGTAAGAAACTGTCCTCGCCCTGTTTCTCCATCCGATATCAGGAGTTTCTTAGGTTTGGCTGGCTATTACAGATGGTTTGTTGAGGGATTTTCTTCTATTATATCTCCTATGTCCAGATTGACTCAGAAGAAGGTCAAGTTTCAGTGGTCAGATTCATGCGAGAAGAGTTTTTAGGAATTGAAGACTCGACTCACCTCATCTCCAGTCTTAGCTCTTCAAGATAGTTCAGACGATTTTGTAGTGTATTGTGATACATCCAGAGTAGGTTTGGGTTGTGTCCTCATGCTATGTGGTAAGGTCCTAGTCTACGCCTCCAGACAGCTTAAACCCCATGAGAGGAATTATCCTACCCATGATCTTAGTTAGCAGCCGTAGTCTCTGCCTTAAAGATTTGGAGGCATTATCTCTACAAAGTTTATGTAGACGTCTTCATAGATCATAAAAGCCTTCAGTGTGTCTTTTCTCAAAAAGATCTTAATCTTCGCTAGAAAAGGTGGTTAGAGCTCTTGAAACATTATGACATGAGTGTCCACTATCATTCGGGCGAGGCCAACGTAGTGGCCGACGCTCTCAGTAGATTGTCCATGGGTAGTATTTCTCATGTTGATGATAGTAAGAAGAAGTTAGGTCAAGAAGTACACCAGCTTTCTAGACTAGACATTTTCTTAGTCGATTCTTTAGAGGGCGATGTATGTGTTCAGAGTAGTTCAAAATCATCTCTAGTTTCCGAGGTAAAAGAAAAGCAAGATAAGGATCCTAGACTTGTCAAGCTAAAAGAGTAAGTTCATAATGAGAAAATAGAGGTTTTCTCCCAAGGGGGAGATAGTGTTCTTCATTGTCAAGGTCGTCTCTGTGTTCCAGACATAGATGACATAAGGCAACGAATTCTTAAAGAAGTGCATGGTGAATGTTACTCTATTCATCCAGTGGCCACTAAGAGGTACCACAATTTGTGGGAAATCTATTGATGGAGTGAGATGAAAAGAGATGTTGCAGAGTTTAAGGCTAAGTTCTCTACGTCTCAGCAAGTTAAGATAGAGCATCAGAAGCCTAGTGGTCCTATAAAGGAGTTAAACATTCCTACTTGGAAGTGGGAAGTTGTAAACATGGACTTCATGATGGGTTTTCCTTTAACTTGTCATCAGCATGGTTTAGTTTGGGTCATTGTAGATAGAATGACCAAATCAACTCTTTTTCTTCTAGTTCATACCTCTTATTTAGTCGATGATTACACCAATCTCTACATCAAGGAGCTGGTTAGATTGCACGGTGTTTCGTTGTCTATTATCTCAGACAGAGGTACCCAGTTCACCTCTTATTTTTGGAAAGCATTCTAAAAGGGTCTTGGTACCCAAGTTCAACTCAGTACAACCTTTCATCCTAGAAAGATGGTCAAGCAAAAAGGACCATTCAGACTTTGGAAGATATGCTAAGGGCGTGTGTAATTGATTTTAAGGGTAGTTAGGATGACCACTTGCCTTTGATTGAATTTGCGTACAACAATAGCTATCATTCTAGTATTCAAATGGCTCAATTTTAAGCTCTCTATGGTAGGATATGTAGATCTATGATTGGTAGGTTCGAAGTTAGTGAGACCTCAATCATAGTTTGTGATCATGTCTACCTCAAGATCTCTTCTATGAAGGGAGTGAAGAGATTCGGCAAGAAGGGAAACCTCAGTCCCTGATATATCGGTCCCTTCAAGATTCTCAGTCGATTCGGCAAGGTAGCTGATGAGTTTGAATTGCCTTTAGATCTAGCCTCAGTTCATCCAGTCTTTCATGTCTCTTTTCTCAAGAAGTAAATAGGTGACCCATCAGTCGTAGTCCCTATTCAGAGCATCGATGTTCAGAACAACCTCTCTTATGAAGAGTTTTCATTTGAAATCCTAGAACATCAGACCCATAGATTAAGGAACAAAGAAGTCCCTCTAGTTACAGTTCTTTGGCAAAATTAGTCCGTAGAGGGAGCTATTTGGAGTGAAGAAGAAGATATGCAAACCAAGTACCCTTACCTTTTCCTCGCCGACTCAGATCAAGCTCGAGGTAACAGTTCTCCTTAAGCTTACTCAGTTTCATGATTAGTGTACATCACTAACTTAGTATTCAGTCTCATGTTCATATTCCCATGATAAACTTGGTATCAAGTACCACCGCATATTCAGACATGGATTCATGTATCAGATCAGTTATATAGTTATGCATCAGACATGCATTCTCACTGTGAGAAAACATAGTTTTTCAGAACTTTCAGTTATGCATTTATAATCAGTTATGCATGTATCAAATATGCATGTTCAGTATGTTATGTTCAGCTTGTCAGTCACCCCCGCCATGAGATCATGTTCCAGTTATTCATGTTCAGCTCATTATTTCCCCTCTCAGTTAGTCTTATTCGAGGATAAATGTTCTCAAGGGGGAGATATTGTAATACCCGTACTTTTTCTTATCTTGAAAATCATCTTAAGGATGTTAGAAATTGCTTTGAAATAATAATTCATTCTTATACATGTGGTATTTCCATAACTTTTACTTCTTATCCGTGGGAAATTGAATAAGATTTCCATCGATATATAATTTGCCCAAATCTGACACCCGGACAAAGAGTTATAGCCTTTTTAGTGAGACAGTATTTGACCTGAGCCTTCAGCGTGTCGCGGAGATAGCTCAAATGTCAATTGTCGAATTCCAGTGTTGCTCCGCGATACTGGTACATTGTGCCAAACTTCCATGTCGTAGACAAGGTGGCAACACGATAGCTCTACGTCGCGCTACTGTGTAGTTTCCCAATTGTTAATTTTCAGTGACACGACGCGATAACGCCGCGTCGTGCTAAGGGCCCAACTCGAGAAATTTTATTGAAAATTTAATGATGTGTCCAGGTTTAAAAGGGTCAACTTCCTACCCCTATATAATCCCTTTAACACGTGATTCATCCACTTTTTACCCAAAATATATTAGTTTCTCTCAAGTTTATCTCAAGAACAAGATAGGGTTTCTATTGGGGATTCAAATTTAGGAAGGTTTCACCATCAATCTTCACGAAATCATGATCTAAGGTATGCATAGTGTTCATTCATGGAGTCCTTTCGTCCATGAAGTCCAAGAATCCTTTTTAACTACAAGTTATGGATTTTCTTCATGTTTTTATGCTTTTAATGTTCTCTTTCAAGTTGATAAAAGAGGAATTAATTTCTATTCCATGATTTGATGATAAATTCCATGTGGGTTGATTAGTATTGATAAAGATTTATGAAATCTCATGACTAAAACCTTGTATGATGGAATTGGAATGAAACATGATGTTTAATTGTTGTATAATGTGCTTTACATGTACTATTCCTACAATATGTTTGATAAAATACCTAGATAAAAGAAATTTGCCTAACTAGCATGATATCATGAAAATCCCCATATATGTACAAGTTTATGCCTATTAGACGTTTGATGAAATGCTTCAATAAATGTATTGTAGTGATTATCATTTTTTCAAGAATATCAAGTCATGTCAGTTTCCTTCCATCGAGTCCTGAAGGTACTTGTACCTGAAATATTAGCTGTGCGCCTAGAGCCATGTCATGTTTTCATGATACTCTCAGTCAAGCTATGAACTCTTAGACTTCAGATAGTCTTATGAAGCAGGAAAGATCTCCATGATCTCATGGCTCAATCAGTTGTCAGATATTAGTAGTATTCAGTCAGCCACGGAAATTTAGTAACTCAGTCCATGTTCAGTTCAGTTCTGTAAATCATGTTCAGTGTCCATTCAGATGGGAGTATGAATTAGCACCGAGTGAACCCAAGGATGGGGACTTGTTATACGAGGGTGTGATTCCTAGAAGTAATCCATGTGTTCCCAAACTATGTAGCCAACATAGGTTGAGATGTCAAAGCCTACTATATGAGGGTAGATGAGGTGGCTTAACCTGTTATATGAGGGTTCCCACCATTCTCACTAGAATTACCTGTTATATGAGGGTAACTCATATATTGTCCTTACCAGTGGTGCGGTATTGACACCCTTCCAATCAAGGCATAGATTGGACCTCAGCTCAGCTATTATAGCATATTTGGGGCATCTCGATTAGATACTACTTCCCTCAGTTTCATGTTACAGAATTAGGACTGTCAGATACAGTCAATCAGTCTCAGTAATAGAACTCAGATAGTTTTTTAGATTTTAGGACTGTCAGATACAATCAACTCAGATACAATACGGAACTCAGATAGTTCCATTAGATTTAGGATTGTCAGCTACAATCACCCATGTTATCAGTTATACTCAGATACAATCACCCATGTATCAATATTATTTAGATATAGTCCTTTATGTTATCATTCATATCAGTTACTAGCATGTCACGTTATTAGTATACAGACTCAGAAATTACCAAATCACGTTATTAGTTACAGTTACGTATTTATGCATGTATTCTCACATTCATGTTAGACAGTCAGTTAGCATTATTCATGCATATGAACCATTGCATATAACCTACCTCACATGTATAATAGGTACATATGTACTGATGTATTCACATGTATACTAGGTACATATGTACTGAGGCATTCACGCTATGGTGCTTTCTTTTATGTTACACCATAGGTTCAAAGACACGAGTTCCAGATCAGCAGTAGATTCTAGATTCAGCTGTCAGAGTAGAAGTGAGTCCTTATCCTTCGAGGACATAATGATTTTCTCGTATCTCATTGATTAGCTTATTAGTTGGAGTTAGTTGGGGGCTTGTCCATCTTCCCTAGTTAGATTCTTCAGACAGTAGAGGCTTTCAGACTAAATGCAGACTAGATGAAGACTCGATACAAACTTTCATGTTCAGACTTTAGTATTTTAAGTTTTATTTTGGGTATTCTATTACCCCACATAAATATTACATTATTCAGTTATGTTCATTATCGAACCTTATTGCCTTTCAGTGCATGTTTTCGCATTATTATGTTATCTTATGCAGTATATAGGTACATATATCTGTTATGGATTAGCTTGTGGTCCTTTGGGGTCATGAGCACCGTGTAGCGTTTTGGTTTAGTAAATTGGGTCGTTACAACTCTTCGACTTCATTGAACAATGTCATGAGAGAATCTCTATTTTATTCTTGTTTTTGGAGTCTTTATAGTAGATTAAATTTTACAACACCATGAAAGATGTCTCGGATCCCGAACTCAACGTTGATGAACTACTTGGGGTGATCCCTCATCAAGCCATTTAAAATATGTGCATATGCCATTATCCTAGAAAAAAAATTAATAATTAGATAATGATTTACTTAATTTAAAAAAAAATCATACACGACTCATCTTCGTAATTGCATAGTTATAAAGTTTGCGATCTGGATTTGAGTCCATGCATGACATCCTCAAGACAGTCGTATTTTCAAAATGACAAATTATAGTCTTTTTTGAATTAAATGTTTGAGACACTGTAGAATTCTAAAATAAAAATAAAGTGGAGGAAATAATAAAGGATGAAGGACTTTATATATGAAGTAAAAAGAAGAGTTACCATTTAAGAAGTATAAAATTAGCCGTTTGATACTGTTAAAACAATAATTATATTTTTGAACTATTAAAGACACTTAATAGACTGTCATCGATCTTGACCTATGTCAATCCTCCACCACATATAAAAGTCTACCATAGACCCGCTGAATCGAAGAGATATGTGGGTGTATAGTGGTTGAACAAACAACATTCTCAAAACATACATGTGCTTTGAGGGTCCATCAATTTGTGCAGTCTACCGTAGACGTATGTGACAGGTCGAATATCAATTATTGTCATGATCGATGGTAGACCCATAGTTCTATGCACATGATTTTAGACCCTCCCTAGCATTTTATTTAAATGGGAATAATTAAATAAAAATAAATAAATTATATGATTCTACACATATGAAATAGTTTAATTAAAATAGTTTAATTAAGTCACATAATCATGTAATATTCCACACAAATTGGGGTTGATGATTAAAGGGGTATGTGGGCGGGTGGAGGTTGAACAAACAACATCCTCAGAGTAATATTTTTCAAATCACAAGTATTTTTTGAGGATGTTGATTGCTCAACCACTGCCCATCTACACACTCCTTCGATCACCACCTCCAATTTGTGTGGGTTCTAATATGATCATGTGACTTGTTTAAACTCCTCCATATGTGTAAAATCTCACAATGTACTTATTTTTTATTTAATTATTTCTTTTTAAAGAATATGCTAGTTAGGGTCTACTAATTCATCTGATCTACGATAGAGTATATATTTGGTTGATCATTGACAATTGTCAATGTCGATGTAGATGTTATAATTCTATATACATGGTTGTAGACCAACTCTAGCATGTTATTTAAACTAAGATATTTAAATAAAAAGTAATTACATATTAAGATTATACACATATGGACAAGTTTAAACAAGTCACATGATCATATTAGAACCCACACAAATTAGAGGTGGTGATCGAAAGACTATGTAGATGAGCAGTAGTTGAACAATCAATATCCTCAAAACATACTTATGCTTTGACAAACATTACTCTGAGGATGTTGTTTGTTCAACCACTACCCATTCACATACCCCTTTGATCACCCCCCAATTTGTATGGATCATTACATGATCATGTGACTTGTTTAAGCTCCTTCATATATGTAGAATTTCATAATTTATTTATTTATTTTCTTTTAAACAACATGCTAGTGAGGGTATAAAATCACATACATAGAACTATGGGTTCGACCATTGATACATACAACAATCCGTACTCAATCCATCACATACATCTACGGTAGATCGCAAAAATCGATGGACTCTCAAAGCACAAGTATGTTTTGAGAATGTTGTTTGTTCAACCACTACCCACCCACATACCCCTTCGATCACATGACTTGTTTAAACATTTTTTAAAATTTAATTATTTTCTTTTAAACTAAATGCTACTAATGGTTCATTGATTCATATAGTCTAAAATTGACCTATTTAAATAGTCAAGGATTGACAGAGGCCAAAATTGAGGATACTTCTAATAAAATTAGCTAGCTATACGTAGACCAGATGCCCTGTCTATGTAGACTATATATGTATTTTATCAAGGTAGTCCATAGTTATATTCATTGATTAAGAAATAAGAATTTAAAAAGTTGATAGTGCAGCAAAACAAAAATCATAAAGAAGAAGACTAACAATATAAAAACAACAATCATAATGAAGAGGGAAAAGATATTTAACAAGCTGAAATTATTATATTCATATTGTTCATTGTCATCACATACATTTTAGTAGCACCACACCAACAAAAAGGGCAAAAAGAAGAAGTTTTATTCCAACAAAATCCTAACCAAGAAAGCTTCTTCTACAATAAACAAAGACAAAAACAAAAACTTACACTAAACTAAGGGTGTGTGTGGGGGTGGGGCTGGTGTAGTTAGTGGCTAACAGATCAAGCCTCTCCAGAATTTACCCTACAAAATAAGTGTGTCACAATCTGAAGCTACCTTCTAGTCGCGTCATGATGCTTAAGGTGGCTTGCAACCCTAAGCTAACCCATGATCTGGTACATGCTATGAGCACTGAATAAAATGATAGTAATATAACATGTGCGAAAGATAAACTGATAAGGTACTACCAATTTGAAAAACATAAATACATAAAATGATATGTTTGGAATATCTGATAAACACTGAAAACTATACTGTCTGTCTGAAAGCCTCTAAACATACGGATTTGATGGGACAAGCCCCTAACTAACTCCAACTGAACTGAATACAAAGAAATACTGAAATAACAGGAATAACATGTCACATCCTCGATAGATGAGGACTCACCAATATTGCTGCATGAAACTACTGAGCTGTCTAGGGGTGATCGGGAAACTGTGCATCCTAACCTATGTTATATGAAAATATAGCATAAGAGAAAAGCATGCGATCAGTACTTTGAATGTACTGGTATGTGAGGTAAGGACTATCTAAAATACATATGGCAACTGAACATGGAAGCATGAACATGTAAAACTGAGAATGCAAGACCAAGCATAATCATGTACTGAAATATTTTGAGTAACTGAATAACCAATGTCTGAATAACTTAATAGCTGTTATCTGTATACTTGGTCACGGAAACCTGAATTGTCATACTCTAAATACTAAACCGACACTATGGGAGCTAGCTATAACTGACATGCCCCAATCTGAGCTATCAGGGTCCAACTTGTAACCCCAGTTGGAAGGGTACTGGTATTTTGGCAGGGGTACCAACACATGACTGATAATGTGGATATATAAGGCTTATGCCCCTTAGGATGAGGGTGTCATTCCTAAATTTCAGGGGAACCCTCAAAATCTACAATGGCACCATAGGTCTGGAACCTAGAGACTGCTACTAGCGTCTCATGCCTAACTGACGGGGGAGACGCAATCCCTACATTCACTAGGTGCTAAGTGTTACCCCTAACTGAATGAAATTGGTATTATTAGTCATTTAATATGATATGATTGTACTTGTAAGTGCTCAACATGAACATGATGTTCTAAATATGATAATAAAACCATGGTTTTACTGACTTGTTACTTGAAAATAGAACTATGTAAAACACATAGGTATCAGGTGTTCATAACCTACCAGCACTGAATGATCACAAAAATATAATAATAATGCTTAAAACAGTCGTATGGAATCATAGTTCAAAGACCCAAAACATAAGACATTTCAATAAATAAGTGAGAAACATAAATTTGAACATGGGATTGTGTTAAATATGAGAGGGCAACATATTATATGGTTTAATACATAATTTGATGATGTATCATAAAATCACTAGAATATTACATGGGTAATTGAAATTTACAGCACGAAATAACCTAATTTACATAGGAAAACATGTTGAAATTGCTTGAATTTAGATTTCTAAGAAGACATAGATTAAATTCATGATTTACATAGATAATTTTATTAAAAAGATTAAAAATTCATACTTGAATAAAAAGGGGATTTTGGGACTCAATGGGTAGAAGAAACCCATTGATGAATACCCCATATACCTGTAGTAGAAGTTTTAAGGAAGAATCCTTGTAGTTGTTCTTCCTCTAAGAAACCCTAGTTATTGTTCTTAAGTATGAGAGAGGAGATTAACATGTTAAGTATTTGATTTTTAAGAGAAAATAAGATTCTTTGATGGTTCTAAGTCTTGGGTAGAATTTATGATAAGGAAAAAGACCAAAAAACCCCTTAGAAATCGTTTGGAAAACATTTGGAAGCTGTCCCGACGAGTTTGGATACGACTCCTAAGTGCTGGGTATGAGTCATACCTTGAGTCATCACCAAGAACCCAAATTTTGACCCCTACTATTGTGGGTACGACTCCTCCTGATGACTCGTATGGTCTGCTTACGAGTCGTATCAGTGAGTTGTACCCTACTTACAACTTTGATCGTGCTTCAGTAATTTGGCCATAACTTTTCAACCTGATATCAGAATAAGGCAAAATTGGTATCATTGGACACCTAATTCAATTATATGTCTATTGGCGTGTCTTAGGATCAGAAATTCTTAGTATAATAATAGTTATGATCATTTAAATATGACTATGGTTATATTCTTCATAAGAACTTAATCGCTAAGATATGTTTTGGCTTGTTCATAAGCTAGGAGTTATTTGAGGACTTAATATATGTCTAAATAAATTATAAAGCTATCAAAACATGAGTCTTGATTCTTGTATCCTTCACTGATCAATATATGAGTCATAACACACGACTTGTAATAAGTCACACCACTAGCACCCATCCTCTCATAACTTGGACAGAACTCATTTCACCTCATACTGACTTAGTTACGACTTACCATGTATGACTCATATGATCACCTTATGACTTCTAAGGTTTAAGTTGTACCTTAAACAGAATATCATCCATCATACACTATCATGGGTTCGAGTTGAATATATGACTCATATGATATCCATACAACTCAAAGGCTTGAGTCGTATGTTGCATAGTGATTTCAAAATACGAGGTATTATAATATCTCCCGTTTGGTAACATTCATCCTCGAAAGAGACTGGTTTGGATAAGAGTAATAAGGTAATTTGACACCATACACTGAATGTTCATGAACTGAAGCGTGATTAAATAACTAAGCCTGAGACGTGATACATGGATTGAACTGGTTTCGTGAATACATGAAATGCAATGAGAATGGTTACATAGCTGAAATAGAGATCAGAAAGAGTCAATTTAAGAAATATTGTTACCTTAAGTCGAGTCTAAATTTGTGGAGAAAAGATGAGGGTACTTGGCCCACATATCAGTTTCTGCTTCCCAAGTAGCTCCCTCAACAAACTGATTTCACCATAGAACTTTCACCTAGGGAACCTCTTTGTTCCTCAACCTACGAGTTTGATGGTCAAGGATCTCAATGGGGATTTATTCATAGGAGAGACTATATTTCACATCCACACTCTCTAAGGGAGTGACTGAAGTTGGGTCATCAATATATTTCTTTAATAAAGAGACATGAAACACCAGCTGATGCCAATTTTGCAGGCGACTCCAACTCATAATCTACCTTCCCCAAATGACTCAAAATTTTATATGGTCTAATATAACAGGGACTGATCTTTCCCTTCCTACCAAATCTCTTTACCTCTTTTATGGGTGAAATCTTTAAATAAAATAGGTCACCAACATTAATATCAAGATCTCTCCTCCTTACATCTGCATAAGATTTCTGATGACTTTGGGCTATCTTCAGCCTTTCTCAAACCAACTAAACTTTATCCATCACCTTATACACTGAATCTGGCCCTATCAAAGTAGCTTCTCCTACTTTAAACCAACCAATGGGAAATCTATATCTCATTCCATAAAGAGCCTCAAACGGATCCATCTAAATACTGGAGTGATAACTATTGAGTAGGCAAACTCAATCAAAGTTAAGTGGTCATCTCAACTACCTTTAAAGTCAATAACATAGGCCCTAAACATGTACTCTAAAGTATGAATGGTCCTCTCTACCTCACCATCTATCTGAGGATGAAAAACTGTACTTTGGTAAAATTGGGTACTAAGACCCTTTTGAAAAGCCTTCCAAAAGTAATATAAACTGAGTACCTCTATCTGAAATGATAGACAACCGAACGCCATGCAACTTCACCAACTCTATAAGATAGAGTCTATCATAATCCTCAGCTTAAAATGAAGTATAAACTAGCAAAAATAAGTTGACTTGGTCATTCTATCTACAATGACCCATATTGAATCATGTTGACGACGCATATGAGGCAATCCTGTCACAAAATCCATGTTCACCACATCCCACTTCCAAGTGGGGATGCTAAACTCCTGCAGTGTACCACTAGGCCTCTGGTCCTCCACCTTAAATTACTAACAATTTGTACATTTAGCCACATACTCTACAATATCCTTATTTATACCACTCCGCCAATAGATTTCCCACAAATCACGGTACATCTTAGTGGCTCCTGGGTGGATAGAGTATTATGCACCATGCACCTCAGCTAATATTTGCTATCTCAGACCATCAATACATGAAACACATAGTCTGCCTTGACAACAAAGCACACCATCTCCCCCTTGGGAAAAAGCCTACACATCCTAACCTCTAACGACCTTTTTTAACTTAACCAAATTAGGATCCCTATCTAGATTTTCTTTTTCATCTGCAACCAATAAAGTTTTTGAACCATTATGAACATATATACTACCTTTATCTGAATCAACTAACCGAACTCCTAACCTAGAAAGTTGATGAACCTCATGGGCTAAATCTTTCTTATCATACTCAACATAGGCAACACTACCCATAGACAATCTACTAAGGGCATCCATCACTATATTGGCCTTTCCTAAATGATACAACACACTCATATCATAGTCTTTCAATAATTCTAGCTATCTTCTTTCATAAATATTCAGGTCTTTCTACATGAACACATACTGTAAACTCTTATTATTCATGAACACATCAATATGAACCCCATAAATATAATTCCTTCAAAGCTGTAAGGCAATAAAAACAACTGCCAACTCAATATCATAGGTTGGATAATTCTTTTCATGCCCTCAAATGGTCTGCATAATCACTCTTACTATGAGAATAGACATGGATATCATCAATGAAGACTATGATGAATATGTTCAGGTACTTCTTAAACACCATGTTCATCAAGGGGCATTCGTTAGTCCAAAAGACATAGGAATTCGAAGTGACCATATTGAGTTCTGAAGGCTATCTTTGGAATGTCATATCCTCTAACTCTAAGCTGATGATAGCTGGATTTGAGGTCTATCTTAGAGAAATAACTTGCACCTTGAAGTTGGTCGAATAAGCCATCAATCCTGGTGAGAGGATATTTATTCTTGATTGTAACTTATTTAACTGATGGTAGTCGATGCACATTCTAAGAGAACCATCTTTCTTGTGAATGAATAGAACTAAAGCATCCCATAGAGAAACACTAGGCCTGATGAAACCCTTATCTAAGAGATCCTTCAATTCCTTAAGCTCAGCTGAAGCCATTATATAAGATGGAATAGAGATAGGTTGTGTGTCTAGAAGGAGGTCTATTGCTAAGTTGATTTACCTTTTAGGAGGAACTTCGAGAAGATCTTCAGGAAATACATTTGGAAATTTATTTACTATTGGAACTTACTCAAGACTTGGAGTTTCAGAATTTGAGTCCTTGACTCGAACGAGATGGTAAATATACCCTTTGGATATCATCTTTATTTCCTTAAGATATGAAATAAAATGACCCTTAAGCACTATAGTACTACCCTTTCATTCAATAATTGGTTCATTAGGAAAAAGAACTGGATAATTTTATTTCTACAGTCAACTGAGTCATAGCATGAGTTGAGCCAATCCATGCCGAGAATGATATCAAAATTAGTCATCTCTAACTCTACAAGAACAACTAATGTAACTTTCTGAGACACTGTGATTGGGTAATTTATTTATACCCATCTGGATATATTTAGCTTACCTACTGGGGTAGAAATTAAGAAAGTCTCTACTAATGTTTCGGGACTGACACCAAAGTCTGTAGCTATATAAGGAATCGCAAATAAAAGTGAAGCTCTGGGGTCTAACAATGCATAAATATAAAAAATTAAATACTTGTAGCATACCCGTAACCACATTAGGAGAACTTTTCTGATCATGCCGAGAATGGAGAATGTATAGTATATTCTGATGCTGCCCACTGGTTGCACAAAAAGTGGTAACCTCTGAGTCAGGTGACTTAATGGAACTGATAAAAGATTGGACTAGCTCTATTGGCGATTATTTATTTCCTTCCACATGCCCATAGAGCTGTAATACCCAAAAGTTTCTTAACTAATTTCATCCAAAAAATGTTAAGTATTAGCTTCTAAATTGAATGATGCTTATTCCATGAGAAATTTTAAAGATTTTCACTTTTTTTCATGTGGGAAATTCAATAAGCTTTCCATCGATATAAAATTTTCCTAAATCCGATAATCGGATAAAATATTACGACTATTTCAAGTTCCTGTCGTAAAATAGTGCCATATTGGTCAGTGGCACGCCGCGCCACAAGATAAAATGGAAATTGTCTTTCTTCCAGTGTCACAACGTGATTTCTCCACGTCGCGCCAAACTTTTAGGTCACAAATGAAGTGGCAACATAATGGCTCCGCGTCGCACCATTTTCCTATTTCCCAATTGTCAAACTTCAGTGACACGAAGTGATAGCGCCGTGTTACGCTTGGGTCCAGGTTGGGAAATTTTCATCAATTTTAAAAAATGCATTCAGGGTTAAAAAGGATAATTTCCCACCCCTATTAAAACCTAATAACAGATGATTTAGCCATTCTTCACCCAAAATATACTAGTTTCTCTCAATTTTATCTCAAGAACAAACTAGGGTTTAAATTGGGGATTTAATTTAAGGAAAATCTCTCCACCAATCTTTGCTAAATCAAGAACTAAGGTATGTGTTGTGTTGATTTATGGATTCTTTTCATCCATAAAGCTCAAGAACCCTATTTTAAATTATGAATCGTGATTATTATGTTGTGGGTTGCTCAAGTTATGTGATGGTTGTTGTTTGATTCCTATATTGGGATAATTATGTGAAATTATGAAAACTACATTAGCATATAAATTGAAATCCATGAATTTGGTGGTTTATGATTTGTGAAATTTGATGATTTCAACTATGCCTTAAGTTGTGCATGTAAGGTGTTTGATAAAATGCCTAAAGGGATAGAAAGTATACACCATAGCTAAATTGTGACCCAAATAACAATGTATACTTTAACCTTATGTTCAAAATAACTTCCATGTTATTCTTATGCATTGAAATTGCTTGTGGGATTGCTCATGAGTTTGCCTTATGAAATATGCTATGTATACATGCTATCTTATTCGCGTACCAAGCTATGATGATCAAATGCCCATGAAATATCTCGAACTATTGTATTATGGATTGTTGATATTGGTCATATATTCAATAATGTCATGCCTTGTCAGTTTTCTTCCATCGAGTCCTGGGGGTACTTGTACCTAAAAAATATAGCTGTGTACCTAGATTTAGTGTAATGTTTTCACGATATCCTCTGTCAAGCCATGGTGCATAGAACCTAGTCAGTCATGTGACTCAGGAAAGCTCAATAATTTAGAAATCTTAATAGTATCCCATCAGCTAATGAAACTTCATGAATTCAGTCTAGTTTAGTTCAGTTAATCATGTTCAGTGTCTATTCAGATGGGAGTAGGAATTAGCACCGAGTGAGCCCAATGATGGGAACTCACTTGTTATATGTGGGTGTGATTCTTATAAATAATCCTTGCATTCTAGAATTACATAGCCAACTAGGTTGAGACATCAAGCCTGTTATACGAGGGTAGATAAGGTGGATTAACCTGTTATATAAGGGTTCCCATCGTTCTCACTAGAGTTACCTGTTATATGAGGGTTAATCACAAATTATCCTTACCAGTGGTGTAGTATTGACACCCTTCTAATTGGGGTTACAGATTTGACCCCAACTCAGCCATAATGGCGTATTAGGGATATGTCGATTAGATGACTACTTTTGACAGTTTTGGTTATAAAATCAAGACTGTCAGATACAATCATTCAGTCTCAGTAATAGAACTCAGATAGTTCTACATAATTTAGGGCTGTTAGATACAGTTAACTTAGAATAGTGCAGAACTCATCTAGTTCCATCATAAACTAGATTGTTAGATACAATCGCTCAGTATCAGTTATTTTAATTATATTAGTATCTCATGTTATCAGTACTCAAACTCAGTAATCATGTTATCACAACCCTAGTTACAGTTATTATATATTCATGCATGTATTCTAACATTCATAATATTCGGTCAGTTAGTATAGATCATGCATGTAAATCCTTTGTATTTAGCCTACCTCACATGCATGCTAGTGCATTCAAAGTACTGATGTATTTGTGCTATGGTGTCTTATACCATAGGTTCAGAAGCATGAGCTCCAGAGCATTAGTAGCATTCCAGTCTTAGCATTCACAGTTAGCAGTGAGTCCTCATCTTTTGAGGACATGATCATTTTTTTATTATCTTATTAATTAGTTTATTATTTAGAGTTAGTTGGGGACATGTACCATCATCTCCTCATTCAGACAGTTATGTTTTAGAGGTTTTTCAGACTATAGTATGTTTAGACAGTTTTGTTTTAGGCATTTATACCCTATCCCAGATGTTATATTTTATTGGATATTTTGTTACAGTTTGAACCTTATGGCCTTTCAGTTCACATTTTTGTATTATACAGTATATCATGCAGTATACATGCACAAATATCAGTCATGGGTTAGCTTGTGGTCCTTCGGGGTCATGAGCACCGTGTAGCATTTCGGGTTCCAGATTCAGGGAGTTACAAACTTGATATCAAAGCTAGGTTCAATAGTTCCCTAGGAGGTCTAAAAGCCACATATAGTAGTCTTGTGCATGGGTGTATTGCACGCCATATTTATGTACAGGAGGCTGCGTGATATTTTAGGAATAATTTCCCTTCTTTCAATATTTATGTCATGCCAGTGAGCATAATCTCAAATCAATCTCTCAGTCTATTCCATTTCTCCCTTTCTTCTACAAAACATGCCTTTTAAAATAAGAAATGGGAATCAGTCAGCCCCTCAGCCCGAAGAACCTTTGGGCGAACATATTTCTCATGCAGAGTTTAGAGCTGCATTCACTACTCTTGCTCAGTCAGTTGCCATTAAGAATGAATGACCACCTATTATTCTGGCCAACCCAGTGGCCAATTCAGCTGTAGTCAGGATTCAGGACTTCACCCTAATGAATCCTCCATCCTTTCTCGGGTCTAAGTCAGATGAGGACCCTCAAGAATTTATCGATCAGGTTCAGGAGGTTACTGATGTTATGGGGGTACCAGCTATTGAGAGTCTAAGCTAGCTGCAAATCAGTTGCAGGATATTGCTCACACTTGGCACAAACAGTAGAAGTCAGAGAGGTTGGTTGATGCAGGACCTATAAAGTGGGATGAGTTTGTCACCGTATTTTTAGAGAGGTTCTTTCCTCTAGAGATAAGAGAGGCTAAGGTGTTAGAATTGAGTAACCTCAGGTAGGAAAGTATGATGGTGAAAGATTATTCTCTTAAGTTTACTTAATTAGCCAGATATGCCCATCATGTGGTTACAGACAGCAGGGCCAAGATGAGTAAGTTTGTTTCTAGGGTGAATGATAGTGTGGTTAATAAGTATAGGTCTGTGATGTTGAATAATGGCATGACTTTAGCTAGGCTTATGAATCATGCTCAGTAGATAGAGGAGCAAAAGATTAAGATGAGGGAGAAGCAGAATAAGAGAGTAAGGATAGTTGGTTTCAACTTTGCTCAACCCAAATCAGAAGGACAAAATCGTTCTCAGCTTCATCCTAAGTCATAAGTTCTAGATCCTTCTTAAGCTAGTGCCACAACTCCTAAGTTTAGGGATGGTAATAAAGATAGAGTGCCAAGCTCTAAGTCTCAGGGTAGTATTAGCAGTGCCCATACCTATTCTCTTTGCTATACTTGTGGCAAGCACCATCAGGGTATTAGCAGAGCTGGCAGTGGTGGTTTTTTTAGATGTGGCAACCAAGGCCACAGAGTCAAAAACTGTTCTCAAGCTAGGTCATTAGAACCGTTCCTCAGCTTAGTCCAGTCGTTTAAATTAGAAGGGTGCCACTTCTAGTGCTGCTAGTGGGCAACGTCCAAATAGACTCTATGCTCTTCATTCTCGACAAGATCAAGAAAATTCTCCTGACATGGTTACTGGTGCATTATAGATCTTTCGTGTGCATGTTTATGCTTTGCTAGATCCAGGTATTTCCCTGTCTTTCATTACTCTCTATATAGTAGTTGATTTCAGAGTCAGTCCCAAAATTCTAGTAAGTCAGTCCCAAAATTCTAGTAGAGCCCTTTTTAATATCTACCCTAGTGGGTAAAATCATCATAGCCTAGCGAGTATACAGGAACTGCTCGATTAGGATATTTCATAAAGTCACCTCAGCAAATTTAGTTAAATTAGAGATGACAAATTTTACTGTCATTCTCGACATGGATTGGCTTCATTCCTACTATGCCACAGTCAACTGCAGACACAAAATAGTCTTGTTCTAGTTTCCAAATGAACCCATCCTAGAGTGAAAGGGTAGTGTATCCGCTTTCAAAGGTCAGCTTGTTTCCTACCTTCAGGCATAGAAAATCATATCTAAGAGATGTGTCTATCATCTTGTTCGAGTTATGAACACTAGTTTTGAAACTTCTAGCCTTGATTCAGTCTAGTCGTGAATGAATATTCAAATATCTTTCCCGAAGATCTTCCAGAAATTCCTTCCAAAAGGGAAATAGACTTTGGTATTGATCTTCTTCCAGATAATCAACCTATATCTATTCTGCCATAGAAAATGGTACCAGCAGAACTCAAAGAATTAAAAGAGTAGTTAAGGATCTCTTATATAAGGGATTCATCAGTCCCAGTGTGTCCCCGTGGGGCGCACCAATATTATGCATGCGTAAGAAAGATGGTTCTCTTAGAATGTGTATTGATTACCGTCAGCTCAATAAAGTCATAGTAAAAAACAAGTATCCTCTTCCTAGAATTAATGACTTATTTGACCAACTTCAGGGTTCCAGCCATTTCTCTAAGATAGACCTCAGATCAGGCTACCATTAGCTAAGAGTAGGAGAATATGACATTCCGAAGATAGTCTTTCATACTTGATATGGTCACTTCGAATTCCTAGTCATGTCCTTTGGTCTTACCAATGCTCCAACAACTTTTATGGATTTGATGAACCGTGTGTTCAAGGAGCACTTGTATAGGTTCGTCATACTCTTCATAGTTGATATTCTAGACTATTTTCGTAGTGAGTGTTATCATGCAGATCATCTCAGAATTGTACTTCAGACTCCTACAAATCATCAGTTATTCGCCAATTTCAGTAAGTGTGAATTTTGGCAAAGGTTATTAGTATTCCTTGGCCATATCATTTTTGGTGATGGCATTAGGGTTGATCCTTAAAAGATTGAAGTCATAAGAAATTGGCCTTGACCTGTCTCTCCATCAGCTATCAGGAGTTTCTTGGGTTTGGCTATCTATTACAGATGGTTTATTAAAGGATTTTCTTCTATTGCATGCCCTATGTCCAGATTTGTTTAGAATAAATTAAAGTTTCAGTGGTCAGATCCTTGCAAGAAGAGTTTTCAGGAGTTGAAAACTCAACTCACCTCAGCCCCAGTTTTAGCTCTTCCAGACGGTCCAAATGGGTTTGTAGTGTACTGTAATACATCTAAAGTAGGTTTGGGTTGTGTCCTTATGCAACATGGTAAGGTCATAGCCTACACCTCTAGACAACTTAAACCCCATGAGAATAATTATCCTATTCATGATCTTGAGTGAGCAGCCGTAGTATTTTCCTTAAAGATTTGGAGGTATTATTTATACAATGTTCATGTAGATGTGTTCACAGATTATAAGTCTCTAGTATGTCTTTTCTCAGAAAGATCTCAATCTTCGTAAGAGAAGGTGGTAGAGCTCTTGAAAGATTATGACATGAGTGTCCTTTATCATCCGGGCAAGGCCAACGTAATGGCCGACGCTCTCAATAGACTGTCTATGGGTAGTGTTGCTTATATTGAGGACAGTAAGAAGAAGTTAGGTCAGAAAATCCATCAGCTTGCTAGACTAGGTGTTCACTTAGTCGATACAGAAGAGGGTGATATACGGGTTCAGAGTAGTTCAGAATTATCACTAGTTTCTGAGGTGAAAGAAAACCACGATAGAGATCTTAGTCTAGTCAAGTTGAAAGAGTCAATCAAGGAATAGAAAGTAGAGGTTTTCTCCCAAGGAGGCGATGGTGTATTGCGTCGTCAGGGTCGTGTCTGTGTTCCAGGTGTAGATGACTTAAGGCAGTGAATTCTTGCAGAAGCGCATGGTGCATGCTACTTTATTCATTCGGGGGCCATAAAGATGCACCGCAACTTACAGAAGATCTATTGGTGGAGTGGGATAAAGAAAGACATTTTAGAGTTTGTGGGTAAGTGCTCTACATGTCAGCAAGTTAAGATAGAGCATCAGAAGCCTAGTGGGTCTATGCAAGTGTTCCATATTCCTACTTGGAAGTGGGAAGAAGTGAACATAGACTTTGTGATGGGTTTTCCTTGTACTCATCATCAGCATGATTATGTTTGGGTCATTATAGACAGAATGACCAAATCAACTCATTTCTTTTCAGTCCATACCTCTTATTTAGCTGAGGATTACACCAAGATATACATCACAGAGTTGGTCAGATTGTACGGTGTTCCATTATCCATTAACTCAGATAGAGGTACCTAATTCACATCTCACTTCTGGAAAGCATTCCAAAAGGGTCTTGGTACCCAAGTTCATCTTAGTACAACCTTTCATCCTCAGACTGATGTCAAGCAGAAAGGACCAATCACGCCTTAGAAGATATGCTAAGGGAATGTGCAATTGATTTCAAGGGTAGTTAGGATGACCACTTTCCTTTGATTGAGTTTGCACATAACAATAGCTATCATTCCAGTATTAAGATGGCTCTATTCTAAGCTCTCTATGGCAGAAGATGTAGATCTCCAGTCGGTTGGTTCAAAGTTAGTGAGGCCTCAATTATAGGGCCTGACTTAATATTCGATGCCTCAGAGAAAGTCCAATTGATCAGAGAAAGACTCTGGGCTGCTCAGAGCCGACAGAAGTCTTATGTAGATGTGCGTCAAAAAAATCTCGAATTTAAGATTGGTGACATGTTTACCTAAAGGTCTCTCCCATGAAGGGAGTGAAGAGGTTCGTCAAGAAGGGAAATCTTAGTCCCTGATATGTCGACCCCTTCAAAATTCTTTGTAGCTTTGGCAAAGTAGCTTATGAGCTCGAATTGCCTTCAGATCTAGCCGTAGTTCATCTAATATTCCATGTCTCTTTTCTCAAGAAGTGCATAGGTGACCCAGTAGTTGTAGTCCCTATTCATAGCATAGATGTTCAGAACAACCTCTCTTATGAAGACATTCCAGTCAAAATCCTAAACTGTCAGACTCGTAGACTGAGGAATAAAGAAATTCCTTTAGTCAAAGTTCTTTGGTGAGATCAGTCCGTTGTGGGAGTTGCTTGGGAAGTAGAAATAGATATGCGAACCAAATATTCTCACCTCTTCTCCACCAACTCAGATCTAGCTCAAGGTAACTATTCTCTTTAAGCTTTTCGATTTTCATGTCCAGATTTTAGTTATGACTTGGTACTAGTCTCATGTTCAAGATTCCATTTTAAACTTTGTACTAAGTACCATTGCATATTCAATCATATTTTCATGCATCATATTAGTCATGTGTTCATGCATCAGACTGCATTCTCCTAGTGAGAAATTTAGTTATCAGAAATCTCAGTCATAAGTTCATGGGTCAGTTAAGTCATGAAATCATACATCAGATATGCACGCTCAGTATAAATCCCAGAAATGTCAATCATGTTTTAGTTGTTCATGATCATCATTTACTTTTGCTTATCGTTTCTCCCATATCAGTCAGTCGTATTTGAGGACGAATGTTCCTAAGGGGGAGATATTGTAATACACCAAAGTTTCTTAACTAATTTTGTCCCAAGAATGTCAAGTATTAGCTTTAAATTGAATGATGTTTATTCCATGAGGAATTTTTAAGATTTTCACCTTTTTTTATATGAAAAATTCAATAAGCTTTCCATCGATATAAAATTTATCCAAATCCGATAATTGAGTAAAACGTTATGACTATTTCAAGTTCCTTTCGTAAAATAGTGCCATATTGGTCAGTGGAATGCCACACCATAAGATAAAATGGAAATTGTCCTTTTTTTAGTTTACCAGAGTAATTTCTCTGCATCGCGCCAAACTTCTTGGTCGCAAATGAAGTGTCAATGCAATGGCTCCGCGTCGAGCCATTTCCCTATTTTCCAATTAACAAATTCCAGTGACACGACGCGATAGCTCCACATCGCGCTAGGGGTCCAGGTCCAGAAATTTTCACCAATTTTAAAAGACGCATCCAGGGTTAAAAGGGTCAATTTTCCACCCCTATTTAAACCCAATAATACGTGATTTAGCCATTCTTCACTACTAGTTTCTCTCAATTTTCTCTCAAGAACACACTAGGGTTTCAATTGGGGATTCAATTTCAAGAAAATCTCTCCATCAATCTTTGCTAAATCAAGAACTAAGGTATGCGTTGTGTTGATTTATGGATTCCTTTCATTCATAAAGCTCAAGAACCTTATTTTAAATTATGAATCATGATTATTATGTTATGGGTTGCTCAAGTTATGTGATGGTTGCTGTTTGATTCCCATGTTGGGATACTTATGTGAAATTATAAAAATTACGTTAGCATATAAATTGAAATCCATGAATTTGGTAGTTTATGATTTGTGAAATATGATGATTTCACCTATGCCTTAAGTTGTGTATGTAAGGTGTTTGATAAAATGCCTAAAATGATAGAAATTATGGACTATAGCTAAATTGTGACCAAAATGACAATGTATGCTTTAACCTTATGTTCAAAATGAGTTCCATGTTATTCTTATGTATTGAAATTCCTTGTGGGATTGCTTATGAGTTAGCCTTATGAAATTATGCTATGTATATATCCTATCTTTTTCACGTACCAAGCTATGATAATCAAATGCCCATGAAATATCTCCAACTATTGTATTATGGATTGTTGATATTGGTCATGTATTGAATAATGTCATGCCTTGTCAGTTTCTTTCCATCGAGTCCTGGGGGTACTTGTACCCAAAAAATATAGCTATGTGCCTAGATTTAGTGTCATGTTTTCATGATATCCTCAGTCAAGCCATGGTCCATAGAATCTAGTCAGTTATGTGACTCGGGAAAGCTCAGTAATTAACTAATCTTAATAGTATTCTGTCAGCTAATGGAACTCCATGAATTCAGTCTAGTCCAGTTCTATTAATCATGTTCAAAGCCTATTCAGATGGGAGTAGGAATTAATACCGAGTGAACCCAAGGATGGGAACTCACCTGTTATATGAGGGTGTGATTCTTAGAAGCAATCCTTGCGTTCCAGAACTACGTAGCCAGCGTAGGTTGAGATATCATAGCCTATTATATGAGGGTAGATGAGGTGGCTTAACCTGTTATATGAGAGTTCCCACCGTTCTCACTGGAGTTACTTGTTATGTTACGGTTATTCATAAATTTTCCTTACTAGTGGTGCAGTATTGACACCCTTCCAATTGGGGTTACAGATTGGACCCCAACTCAGCCATAATGGCATATTAAAGACATATTAATTAGATGACTACTTCCCATAGTTTTGGTTATAGAACCAGGACTATCAGATATAATCATTCAGTCTCAGTAATAAAACTCAGATAGTTCTACAGAATTTAGGGCTGTCAGATATAGTCAACTCAGAATAATGCGTAACTTAGCTAGTTCCATCAGAAACTAGACTGTCAGATATAGTCACTCAGTATCAATTATTTCAGTTATAAAGTTATCAGTATCTCATGTTATCAGTACTCAGACTCAGTAATCATGTTATAATGACCCTAGTTACAGTTATTATGTATTCATGCATGTATTCTCATGATCATAATATTCAGTCAGTTAGTATAGATCATGCATGTAAACCATTTGTATTCAGCCTACCTCACATGCATACTAGTACATTCAAAGTACTAACGCATTTACTCTATGGTGTCTTATACCATAGGTTTAGAAGCATGAGCTCCAGAGCATCAGTAATATTCCAGTCTCCACAGTCAGAGTTAGCAATGAGTCCTCATCTTTTGAGGACATGATAATTTCTTTACTATCTCATTAATTAGTTCATTAGTTGGAGTTAATTGGGGACATGCCCCATCATCTCCTTATTCAGACAGTTATATTTTAGAGGCTTTTTAGACTACAGTATATTTAGTCAGTTATGTTTTGGGCATTTATACCCCATCCCAGATGTTATATTTTATCAGATATTATATTACAGTTTGAACCTTATGGCTTTTCAGTTCATGTTTCCACATTATATAGTATATCATGCAGTATATAGGCATAAATATCAGTCATGGGTTAGCTTATGGTATTTCGGGGTCATGAGCATCGTGTATCATTCCGGGTACCAGATTCAGGGCGTTATAAGAGCATTTCCTTATCCTATGGCCTGACATGCCACACCTAAAACATGTATCACTACTAGCTCTACACTCACCTAAATGATTCTTACCACACTTGCTGTAGAGCAGATAGGTACTATCACTACTCATACTACCTTAGGACTTAGAGCCTGATACTTTATCCCATCTGTCTTGCATGAACTTAGGCATTGGTGTATTGGTTGAGATGGAGCTGGGGCTAAAAATTTCTGACATAATTAAGGACAGTTATTGCCTTCTGACCTTGGATGAGAAAATTTAAAACTACCAATTTTGGCCCTCTTATTCTCTCTTTCCTTCTCTTTGAGCTTCTGCTTTTCAATCTATTGAGCATGAACTATCAGTCTAGAAAGGTCCATCTCCTTAGTCAGCATGGCAGTTCTACACTCCTTGACCATACTATCAGATACACCAGATACAAACTTACTCATCATGGACCAAGAGTTATCACCATAGTTGGAGCATACTTTGTCAATTGCATGAACTTGAGTGAGTACTCCTTCACACTTATACTACCCTACTTCAAATTTATGAACTCCTGAACCTTAACTTCCCTTAACTCTAGTGGGAAGAACCTATCTAAAAAAGTTATGGCAAAATCCTCCCACTCCATAGGCCTTGCCTCAATATCTCTGTTCTCCTTCCACAGCTTGAACCAGGTGTGAGTTACTCCCTGCAACTAGTAAGCAGCCAATTCTGCACTCTCACTTGAAGTGACACTCATGATGTCTGTCACTTTTTGCACTCCATAAAAAAACTCCTACATATCCTCCTCAAACTTAGATCCAGAAAACAAAGGGGAATTCATTTAATTGAAGTCTCGAATCCTGGATGCAGTTGTATTCAACACTAGACTGGATGGGGTAACAACCTGTTGATTATTCTGAATGGCTACAGAAAGGACTAAGACAATAAAAGTGACCTTAAACTCAGTGTTAGAAACATGGTCATTCAGGGGATCTACCTGAATAGGTGGTGGTGCGGGTTGATCCCCATTTCTTCTACTGTTGTTTCTTCTGAGAGGCATTGTTTATAAATAAAATCAAGGATGAGTTAAAAAGAGGGATTCAATAGAGCTCATGCTCTTTCGCAGGACATGGACATAAAAAGAAGGAAAACTTTTCTAAAAATATCTCGTAGACTCTTGTGTGTTGTGCTTCACACCCATGCATAAGACTCTACTCAACATGGATTTTAGACATCCTAGGACACTTTACAACCTTAGGCTCTAATGCCAAGTTTTGTCATGACCCGAGGCTACCCCTAGTCACGACATGGTGCTTTAGCCTGCATACGAACCCATGCTAACCCATGATCTAGTACCCGCTGTGAGCATCAAATAAAATAATAGTAATATAACATGTGTTAAAGATAATATGATATGGTACTATAAATTTGAAATACTAAAATATATAAAATGACATGTTTGGAATATCTGATAAACACTATAAACTAGACTATCCGTCTGAGAGCCTCTAGACATACAGAGTTGATAAGACAAGTGCCCAACTAACTCTAACTGAAATAAAAATAAGGAAATACTAAAATAACAGGAACAACATGTCACGTCCTTGATAGATGAGGACTCACTAATACTACTGTGGGAAACTACTGAGCTGTCTAGGGGTGATCAAGAAGCTACGTGTCTGAACCTATGTTATAAGACAATATAGTGTAAGAGAAAAATTTATGATTAGTACTTTGAATGTACTATTACGTGAGGTAAGGACTAAGTAAAATACATATGGCAACTAAACATGGGTGCATGAATATGTAAAATTTAGAATCCAAGAACAAGTATAATAATGTACTGAATTATTCTGAATAACTGAATAACCGATGTCCGAATAACTGGATAAATGTTATCTGTATACTTGGTCATGCAAACCTGAACTACCATACTCTGAATACTGGACCAATACTGTGGGAGCTATCTATAACCTACATGCCCCAATTTGAGCTATCGAGGTCCAACTTATAACCCCAGTTGGAAGGGTACTGGTACCTTGCCGGGGGTACCAACATATGATTGGCGATGTGGATCCACATAACCGATGTCCCAAAGGACGAGGGTGTCATGTCTAATCGATGGAGGACCCCTCAAAATCTATGCTGTCACCATAGGTCTGGAACCTAGAGACTGCTACTAGCGCCTCATACCTAACTGATAGGGGAGACGCCATACCTATGTTCCCTCGGTGATAAGTGTTACTCTCAATTGAATGACATTGGTGTTATTAGTTATTAAACATGACATAGTTGTACTTGTAAGTGCTCAGCATGAACATGATGTTTTGAATATGATAATAAAACCATAGTTTTACTAACTTGTTACTTGAATATAGAAATATGTAAAACATATAGGTTTTGGGTGTTCATAACCCGCAAGCACTGAATGATCACAAAAATATGATAACAATGCTTAAAATAGTGGTATGGAATCATAGTTCAAAGACCCAAATCATAAGACATTTCAATAAATAAGTGAGAAATATGAATTTGAACATGGGAATATTTTAAACATGAGAGGACAATATATTTACATGGTTTAATACAAAATTTGATGATGTAGCATGAAATTACTTTAATATGACATGGATAATTGAAATTTAAAGCATTAAATAACCTAATTTACATGGGAAAACATGTTGACATGTCTTGAATTTAGATTTCTAAGAAGACATAGATTAAATTCATGATTTACATGGATAATTTCATAAAAGAAGATTAAAAATTCATACTTGAATAAAAAGGGGATTTGGGACTCAATGGGTTGAAGGAATCCATTGATGAATACTCCACATACCTGTAGTAGAAGTTTTATGGAAGAATCCTTGTAATTGTTCTTGCCTCTAAGAAACCCTAGTTGTTGTTCTTGAGTATGGGAGAGGATATTAACGTGTTAAGTGTTTTATTTTTGAGATAAAACGAGCTTCTTTGAGGGTTATAAGTCATGGGTAAAAGTTATGAGAAGGAAAAAGACCCAAAAAATACCTCAAAAATTATCTGGAAAATATCTGAAAGCCGTCTTGATGAGTTTGGGTACGACTCCTAAGTTCTGGGCACAGGTCGTACCTTGAGTCATCACCAGGAACCCAAATTTTGGCCTTTACTATTATGGGTAGGACTTCTCCTGATGATTCGTATGGTCTGCTTATGAGTTGCATCAGTGAGTTGTATCCTACTTGCAGCTTTGATAGTGCTTGAGTAATTTGGCCATAACATTTTACCCTGATATTGGATTAAGGAAAAATATTATAATTGGAAAGATAATTCAATTATCTATATATTGGCATGTCTTGAGTTAAAAATTCTTAGTAGAACAGAAGTTGTGCTCGTTTGAATATGATTGTAGTTATATTCTTCATCAGAACTTAATTGTTAAGGGATGTCTCGACTTGTTCATGAGCTAGGAGCTATTTGAGGGCTTAATATATGTCTAATTAACTTATAAAACTATCAAAACATAAGACTTGATTCTTGTATTCTTCATTGATCAAGATACGAGTCATAACATACGACTAGTAACAAGTAACAAAAATAACACTCATCCTCTCATAACCTGGACAAAACTCATCTCACCTCACACTGACTTGGTTATGACTTACCATGTATGACTCGTATGATCACCTTATTACTTCCGAGGCTTAAGTCATACCTTAAATAAAATATCACCCATCACACACTATCATGGGATGAGTTGAACATATGACTCGTATGATGTCTATACAACTCAAAGACATGAGTCGTGTGTTGTATAGTGACTTCAAAACATGGGGTATTATAAAGAGATGCAACGTAGTTCACATTCAAGATAAATGCAGTCTTGACCTAATCTATAAAAGAGGCGATCAAGGTCATTAGACAGGAGAAGAACATCGTAGTCGTGATGGGTACTCATTCTCCAGATTGGATGAATGGGTATTCTTCTTGGAGGCTTGAATCTTGTTTGAAGATGAAAAGTTTCTTGCACTGTATAGTGTAGGTGGAGTGACTGGTCACATAGAAAATATCATTGTATAAATAGATCCATAGAGGTGGTGTTTCTAGTTTCCAACCAATTAGTAGTCGATGCATGTAGGAATAAAAGACATGTGGGTTATGTATACCAGCTATTTTTGATGTGAATAGATGTGTAGTGTAGCTTTTAATCAATTTAAAACATCAAGCGATGATTAAAGGTATCGATTGGAGTGATATAGAGGTAAAAATACCTATATAACGTGTTTGATGAATAATCATAGATTATTTAATATCTTTAATTGATCATGTGAAAAATATATGATAGATTGTGGTCTATCATAAAAAATACATAAAGTCGATTACAACTGAACATTAAATTCCATCGAAATATGAGGGTCCCCAAAAATAGTAGCTTGAGTTACAAAAGAATAGATAAGCCTATCTAACAATTGTTAGCCATGTCACATGTGGTTTTTCTATGCCCGGGTCTCTTGAATATTGAATACTTATTCCTTCTCTTGGACTCAAAAGTTTCACCGTTGCCCTTAACGCATTTGACTCTCTTTCTTCCAAGTTTGGGATCGTAAAGGGGTGAAAAAATCTTCATGTCTTGCGATTTATGTGGCACAATCCTTTCAGACTCTAGAGGGATTATGTTAATAGCTTTAGAGTATGTAAAGAGGTATATTTCAATTTTATAAATAGGCGAAGAGTACTAGTAGATAGAATTACCATAACTTCACCATCGCCATACTTCAATCAGAAAACGACTATCGCATATTCGCACAATAGTTTCACCAAGTCATATTTCCTACCAGAACACGACCTCTCCAAAAGATTGACCTTGGCAATAACACCACTATCGAACATGATAAATTGATCGAGATTACTATTCACATTAGTCACATACAAGGAGTCACTCGTGTTCTTATTATCCTTTAATATCTTTTCCACACAAGGCACAAGTTTGTTCTTTGAACTAGCGACATATGTATTCCTCTTTGAAAACTTTTCACTAACCTTTTTAGCAATCTAATAGAATAGGTATGACACGGGGTACTCCCGTTCATCCATTAACAGTGAGTTGAGCGACTCGATGATATTTGTGGTCATCATATTGTACCTATTTCTCGAGAAGTGCACTCTGCTCCACTTCTTAAAACTAACCACATTTTCAAGGATATGTGCCGCCTCAGGGTATTTATCCTTGAATTCTATAATATGCTCGCCAAACTTATTTAAACTATAAGCCTTTGCCACAATGTAGAATAGATAAAGATGGTTTCCACAATGCTGATTTACTCAAAGAATTTCATTGATGTTCCACATGCAAAGTCCATGATGCACATGAATGTAAACAAGGGAAAAGACATTGTCAATGCTAATATGCCTATCAGAGGTGACGCATAAATCAGGATCATCATCTACTATAGTATTCAACTCCTTAGATAAGAAGGTCCAAAAAGCATCTTTCTCTTTATCCACAACACAAAAGGCAATTGGATAAATATGATTTTCAGTGTCCTATGCAACGATGCTCAGGACCACACCCTCGTACTTTCCCTATATATGTATGTCATCAATGTGAATTACCTTTATCATATGGACTATCCCCGTATACAATCTCTGAAAGCTAAGAAGTAGTATATGAATGATCTATCTTTCTTGTTAACCATGATAAAATAAGAAGAAACGGAATTTAGTGACTCGACCATGTAGAAAAAAGTTGGCAAATAAGAATATCCATGCTTTGGTGTCCTATGAACAATGTTCTTCACAATTACACGTCTTTTCCATCACATTCAATAGCTCGCCTTCTAATGCATCCCCATAAAGAGAATCATCTAAATTTTCTTTATGCTCAGACCCTTACCAATCAGAAAAATGATTTAAACATAGTGAAGCAATGATCTCAGATGATATTTTCTTATGCCTTCCCGTGGCGTGTTCAACACAATTAGTGTAGACCCCAACATATTTGTATATGTGAACTTTGTCCAAGAATTTGTACTTCTTTTCCCACAAACAACCAGCCGCAACCACGAGATATACATTTCACCTTCAAGAATTTGCTACAATTCTTCGTCATACCAAAATCAAAAGACTACCTCATGGACGATCGTTCTAGTAATATTTTAAGCTTTTTCTTTTGATGAATGTTTGTTCATGACAGAAATTAGTTCCACCAGAGAAGAAATGATTTAGTTATGATCCCGATCCACAATCTTCTCAACACCTTTCGATTCCAATGAACCATGTTCCATATCCATAGAATTATCTTTCATATTCATTAGATAATCACCCTTGTTCTCGTATTGAACCATATCATCGTCGACTGATGGGCGTCGAGCGGGGGTGGTACTGACTTTAATGGTTCATCAAAAGGCCTCTCAACTATATTTATTCTTAAAATAGGCCAAAAACCATCATCACTGACATCCAACATGTACAAAGAAACATATCTGTCATTATTTATGATCGATGATGCACCTTTTCCTTGAGTTCATTAGATAACTAATTACCACGTTGCTTGTCTCGTAGTCTAAATCCCCGCTCTCCATTACACTTGCAACCAAGTCATTGTATAAACCATTACAGCGAACCATAATATGCAGTGTCACCTTAGTAA
Source organism: Capsicum annuum (assembly GCF_002878395.1). Classification (NCBI taxonomy): domain Eukaryota; kingdom Viridiplantae; phylum Streptophyta; class Magnoliopsida; order Solanales; family Solanaceae; genus Capsicum; species Capsicum annuum. The sequence goes on along the minus strand of NC_061115.1, from coordinate 152,678,104 downwards.
AAGATTTTCAATTCCAATGTTTGGAAGTCTCCTTCCATTCTCTCATGAAATCACCAAAAACAAGAACAACATCTATAATAGACATCCTAGAACAATGGTGAAAAGTGTGTTTGAGAAAAGAACAAACAAATGGGGTGACAATAGATGCAATAGACAAGATTATGATATTTGTGGATTGATTATGAGCCGATCATTGGAATCGTGCCTAAAATGGAGAATTTTTGTAATACCCCACAATATTTCAGACCCATTTCCATCCCTTAGTTTCATGTTTAAAGGGATCCAAGTCATTATGTTCCACTAAGTACAAATAAATCTTAGCCATTTTAAGATCCCAAGAATGCGAACACTTTAATTTTGTCTCTACTGAGTTTGAAACATTGATTTTGAGTTAAAATGTGTTAGGGATGTTAAAAAGGTAATTCAGGAGAGTTTTAAAAATTTTTAAAGGGGTTCGAGGTGATTTTGGACCTTAGAGGTAGAATGCCTCTACGATATAGACGTGTCACAGAAGTTGGACCTATGCAATACACGATATTTCACAAAGGTTAGCCTTTATGATAACCTCCACAACACGGAGGCTGGTTTTTCTTGCATTATTATTAAACATCCACGGGGAAAATTTGGTCTTTTCCCCTTCACAAATCACCTAATACTTAAATTAAAACCCCGAGAGGGGCATCACTTGCCCCATTCCCCATCAGTTAACACATAAAACTCACCCCCTTACCCAAGAACATAAAATCAAGCCTTTTCCCAAGGATTCACCATTCAAGGCTCCAATTCTAAGCTTTTTTTTAAGGATTCAAGCAATTTAGGTATGTGGGTTATTCATCAATGGGTTCCTTTCACCCATTGAGTCCCCAAATCCCTTTTTGTTCAAGTATATTCTTTATCCTCTTTTCATGATATTTAAATAGGAAATACAAATTTACTCATATTTTTCTTAGTAGTTTTGAATTCGATCCACGCCAATATGTTTACCTATGTGAATTATGTTATTGCATACTTTGAATTTCAATTTCCTATGTCGTATTCAATTGACCCCATGTTAATTTATCAAGTTATAAACTAAACCATGCGAGCATGTTGTCCTCCTAAGTTTAATAGATTCCCATATTCAAATTCATATATTTTATCAGTTTAGTGCCATGTACTAGGTCTTTAAATCCTGAATTTCCTTCCAATGTATTTAAATAATATAGTTATATTTAATTATCATTCAGTGCTAAAGGGTTATGAACACTCGAAGCCTATATGTTTACTCATGTTTCAGAATTACAAGTAACAAGTCAGTAAAATCATGATTTTATCATATTCAATTTGTTATGATCATGATGAGCATTATCAGTTGTGTTGTCCAGTTGACTTTAGTCAGAACCAGAGTTAATTTAGTTGGGAGTAGAATTTAGCACTGAGTGAACTTAGGGATGAAGGCTTACCCGCCAGTAGAGGATTGAGACCTTTAGTAGCAGTCCTAAAGTTCCAAAACAACGTAGCTAGTGTAGGTTATGAGATGTCACCCACCAGTAGAGAATGACACTCTCTTAGAGTCACCCACCAATAGAGGACTGACACCCTAGTCCTTTCGCACACCAGTTTAGTGGATCCACATAGCCAGTGTTAGTAATCATGGTAAAGTACTGACACCCTTCCAACTAGGGTTATAGGTTGGACACCAATTAGCTCATATGGGGCATGTCGATTACTTGTTATCTCCTATAGTTTTAATCTAGTAGTTAGGTTATATCTATATAGGTTTGCATGACCAAGTATTTATTTTATCAACTACTTTTTCAGTTAGTCTTACAGGTTATTCAGTTCATGCTTTACTTGGTCTTGAAATCGCTTTACATGTTCATGCATTTATGTTCAGTAATCATATAGATATTACAACCAATCCCTATCTCACATACCAGTACATTCAAAGTACTAATCGCATACTCTTATTTTGTGCTATGTTGTCTTATAACATAGGTTCAAATGCTCAATTTGCCAATCGTCCTTAGCCATCTCAATGCCTGTAAGCACTAGTAGTGGTGAGTCCTCATCCATCGAGGATACACTATGTTTAATTATTTTCAGCATTTCTTTTATTTCAGCCAGTTGGAGTTAGTTGAGGGTTTGTCCCATCAACACTACATATCTTAGAGGCTTTCAAACTAGATGTTAGATATTCAGATACTTAGACTAGATATTGATCTAATTAGTTGAGGGTTTGTCCCATCAACTCTACATTTCTTAGAGGATTTCAATGCACCGCGTCGACTATTGCATCGATAAATATTTTTTCTATCTCCCACTGCAATTTCCAGTGAACCAATGTGGACTTGACATGATTTCTCGACCATCGTATCTACCCCATAAATGTGATACATCAATCTGTGCGTCACTAAGTTAGTTTTCAGTCATTAAGATTCTGTGTCCTCAGGGGTATTTGGGTCTTTTTACCACCCTTAATAAGCCCCTAAAACATGAAATTCAGCCCTCAATAAGTGAAATATACTCACTTTCTCTCAAATTATCTCAAGATACAAACCCTAACCCATCAAAGTCAAGATCAAATTCACCATCAATCTTCACAAATTCAAGCACCAAGGTATGTTAGATGTTCATTCATGGATTCATTTCACCCATGAAGTCCAAGAACCCCTTTTTTTTAAATACGCAAGATATCAGATTTATGATTTCTATGATTTGGTTGAATTAAATTCATATTCATGTTATTTTTGGGTTTGAATCCATGATTTAAATTATAAGTTCCTGTAATACCTCATACTTTTTCCTAGCTAATTTTATCTCTAGAGTGTCTAGTATTAGCTTCTAAAATTAATGATGGTTATTCCATGAGGAGTTTTCAATATTTTCACTTTTTGTCATGTGGGAAATTCAATAAGCTTTCCATCGATATAAGATTCATCCAAATCCAATAATCGGGTTAGAAGTTACAACAATTTCAAGTTCCTGTTGTAAAACAATGCCATATTAGCCAGTGGTACGCCACGCCATAACTGGAAATGGAATTTGAAAAATTCCAGTAGGAGTCTACGATTATGGCGCATTGCGCAAGAGCCCAAATTTAGAATTGTCCCTTTTTAGTGTTTTAGCGCAATTTCCCCCACGTCGCGCCAAAGTTCCAGGTCGTAAAAGAAGGGGCAATGCGATGACTCCATATTGCTCCATCCCTCAGTTTTCCAATTTTCAAATTCCAGTGCCACGGTGCGACAACGCTACGTTCACCAGCGGTTCAGTTTGGGAAAATTTTACTAAAATTAAATAACGCATTCAAGGTTAAAAGGGTCAACTTTCCATCCCTATTTAAGACCTTTAACACGTGATTCATCCACTTTTCACCCAAAATATGCTCTCTTCTATCAAAAACCTCTCAAGAACAGGTTAGGGTTTTCATAGAAGATCCAATTCGAAGAAAGTTTCTTCATCAATTTTCACAAAATTATGAACTAAGGTATGCATAGTGTTTATTCATGGACTTCTTTCATCCATGAAGCCCAAGAATCTCTTATCTAAGTTTAAGTTTTTGGATTTCTTTATGAATTTCATGTTGGGTTCATTTTGTGTATGTTGAGAATGATCAATTTAATTCAAATCCATGTTGGGTGTTCAAATTTATGTGGAATTGATTTGTATAGATGTATATTCATGTTAACCTATGAATAAACCCTAGGATGATAAAATCAGAGATAAATCATGATGATTAATTGTTGTATAATGTTGTCTACAAGTGCTATACCTACCATGTATTTGATTAAATTCCTAGATGAAGGAACAATGCCCCACTAGTATGATGTCATGAAACCCCATGTATGTACAAGTTATGCCTATCACATGTTTTGATGGAATGCTTTTATAAATGTATTATGGATTATGATGTTAGTTATATGTTCAAGTAAATTATGCATTGTCAGTTTCCTCCCATCGAGTCCTGGGGTATTTGTACCTGAAATATTAGCTGTGTTCCTAGAGCCATGTCATGTTTCCACGATATTCTCAGTCATGCTATGATCCTTAGACTTCAGACAGTCTTATTACTCAGAAAATCTCCATGATCTCATGAACTCAGTCAGTTGTCAGATTTAGTAGTATTCCGTCAGTCAACAAAAGTTAGTAACTCAGTCTATGTTCAGTTTAGTAAATCATGTTCAGTGTCTATTCAAATGGGAGTAGAAATTAGCACCAAGCAAACCCATGGGTGGGAACTCATCTTTTATATGAGGGTGTGATTCTTAGAAGTAATCCTTGCATTCTAGAACTATGTAGCTAGCATAGGCTAAGACATCATAGCTTGTTATATAAGGGTAGATGAGGTGGATTAACCTGCTATATGAGGGTTCCCACCAAACCTGCTATATGAGGGTTCCCACCATTCTCCTTAGAGTTACCTGTTATATTATGGTCACTCACATGTTCTTACCTGTGGCACGGTATTGACACCTTTCCAATCAGGACACAAATTGGACCCCAATTCAGCTATAATGCGTCATTTGGGGCATGTCAGTTAGATGACTACCTCCCACAGTCTCAGTATCAGTCTTAGTAAAAGAACTCAAATAGTTCTTTAAAATTTAGGGCTGTTAGATACAGTAAACTCAGACACAGTACAAAACTTAGATAGTTCCATCAGATTCAGGACTGTCAGTTACAGTCACTCATATTATCAGTTATATTCAGATTCAGTACTCATGTTATCACAGTATTAGTGTCAGTTGTTATGTCCCTTGCATGTATTCTCATGCTCATGATAGTTACTCAGTTATTATTATTGTTCATGCATATGAACCCCATACATTTAGCCTACCTCACATACATACCTGTACATTCAAAGTACTGACGCATTTGCACTATGGTGTCTTATACTATTGGTTCAGAGGCACGAGCTCCATATCAGCAGTAGATTCCAGTTTCAGCAGTCAGAGTTAGAAGTGAGTCCTCATCATTCGAGGACATGATTATTCCCTATTATCTCATTAATTAGTTTATTAGTTGGAGTTAGTTAGGGACATGTCCCATCAACCTCTTACTCAGGCAGTTCAGTCATTTAGAGGCTTTCTAGACTATCATATTTCAGACTTCAGTATGTTCAATTTTGTTTTGGGTATTCTAATACCCCACATAGATGTTATATTATTTAGATCATGTTCAGTATTGAACCTTATGACCTTTTAGTTCATGTTTTTGCTTTATAAAGTATTTTATGCAGTATACAGTACAAATATCAGTCATGGGTAAGCTTATGTTTGTTCGGGGTCATGAGCACCGTGTAGCATTTTGGGTAATAGATTTGGGGTATTACAAACTTGGTATCAGAGCCTAAGGTTCAATAGAGTCCGAGGAAGTCTGAAAGCCGCATCTAGTAGAGTCTTGTACATGGGTGTGTTGTGTGCCACATTTATGTGCAAGAGGTTATAAGAATTTTTAGGAATAGTTTCCCCTTTTTAAGTATTCATGTCGTGCCAGTGAGCATAATCTCAAGTCAATATCTCAGTCTAATCCATTCTCCCTTTCTTCTATAGAACATGCCTCCTAAAAGAAGAAATGGAAACCAGTCAGCCCCTCAGCCCGAAGATCCTTTGGGAGATCATGTTTCTCATGAAAAGTTTAGGGCCAAATTCACTACTCTTGCCCAGTCAACTGTCACTTAAAATGAATGGCCAATAGTTATTTCGACTAACTCTATGGCCAATTTAGCCATATCTAGGATTTGGGACTTCACCCAAATAAATCCTCCATGCTTTCTCGGGTCTAAGGTAGATAAAGACCCTCAGGAATTCATTGATCAGGTTTAGAAGGTTACAGATATCATGGGGTGACTACTATTTAGAGTGCTGAGCTAGCTGTATATTAGTTACAGGATCTGGCTAATACTTGGTTCAAATTGTGGAATTCAGAAAGGTCAGACGATGCAGGTCCAGTTGAGTGGGAGGAGTTTACGTCTACTTTCCTTGATAGATTCTTTCCCCTAGAGCTTAGGAAAGCTAAGGTGTTAGAATTCATCAATATCAGGTAGGGCAATATGATAGTGAATGAGTATTCTCTTAAGTTTACTCAATTAGCCAGATATGCCTATTATGTGGTTGCAGATAGCAGGGCAAGGATGAGTAAGTACATTTCAGGGGTGAATGATAGCATAGTTAATGAGCGCAGATCTACCATATTGAATAGTGGCATAACTTTAGCTAGGCTTATGACTCATGCTCAGCAGATAGAAGAGCAGAAGATTAAGCAGAGGCATAAGTAGAATAAGAGAGCGAAAATAGGTAGTTTCAACTTAGCTCAACATAAATTAGAAGGAGGAAACCGTTCTCAGTTTTGTCCTAAGTCATTAGTTCCATCTCCTTCTATAGCCAGTGCTCTAGTTCATAAGTTTAGAGACAGTAACAAAGATAGAGTGCTAAGCTCTAAATCTCAAGGCAGTGTTAGCAGTGCCCGCACCTATCCTCTTTGCCAGACTTATGGCAAGCACCATCAGGGTATTTATAGAGCTGGCAGTTGTATTTGTTTCGGATATGGCAAGCCAGGACACAGAGTCAAAGACTGTCCTCAGCCAGGTCCTCAGGGTCAATAGAATCGCTCCTTATCTCAGTTCGATCACCCAAATCAGTAGGGTGCCATCTCCAGTGCTACTAGAGGGAAACACCCAAATTGTCTCTATGCTCTTCAGACCCGACAGGATCAAGAAAATTCTCTTGATATAGTTATTGGTACGTTACAGATTTTTCATGTGCATATTTATGCTTTGCTAGATCCAGGAGCTTCTTTGTCTTTTATTACTTCTTATATAGCAGTTGACTTCGGAGTTAGTCCTAAAATTATAGCAGATCCCTTTTTTGTCTCTACCCCAGTGGGTAAAACCATCATAGCCCGACGGGTATATAAGAACTGCCTGATTATGTTATAGTAGAAACTCACTTCAGCAGACTTAGTTGAATTAGAGATGACTGATTTTGATATCATTCTCAACATGGATTGGCTTCATTCCTGCTATGCCACAGTTAACTGTAGAAATAGAATAGTCTAGTTTTAGTTTCTAAATGAACCTGTCTTTGAGTAGAAGGGTAGTACTTCAGCGTTTAGAGGTCAGCTTGTTTTCTACCTTTGGGCATGGAAAATAATATCTAAAGGATATGTCTATCATCTTGTTCGAGTTAAGGACAGTAGATCCAAACTCCCAGCCTTGAATCAGTTCCAGTGTTAGGTAAATGTTCAGATGTCTTTCTCAAAGATCTTCAAAGAATTCCTCCTGAAAGGGAAATAGACTTTGGTATTGATCTTCTTCCAAATACTCAGCCTATCTCAATTCTAACATATAGAATGGCACCAGTAGAACTCAGAGAACTGAAAGAACAATTGAAGGATATCTTAGATATGGGATTCATCAGGACCAACGTTTCCCTGTGGGGCACTCCAGTATTATTCATGCCCAAGAAAAATAGTTCTCCTAGGATGTATGTAGACTACGTCAACTCAATAATGTCATAGTCAAGAACAAGTATCCTCTTCCCAGAATCGATGACTTGTTTGATCAACTTCAAGGTGCCAGTTATTTCTCTAAGATAGACCTCAGATCCGGCTATCATCAGCTCAGAGTTAGAGAACGTGACATTCCAAAAACAACTTTTCGTACTTGGTATGGTCATTTTAAATTCTTAGTTATATCCTTTGGTGTTACCCATGCCCCAGTATCTATTATGGACTTGATGAACCATGTGTTCAAGCAGTACTTGGACATGTTCGTCATAGTCTTCATAAATGATATTCTGGTCTATTCCCACATTAAGTGTGATTATGCAGACCATCTTAAAATAGTACTTCAAACTCTTAGAAATCATCAGTTGTTTGCTAAATTTAGTACGTGTGAATTTTGGCTAAGGTCAGTAGCATTCCTTGGTCACATCGTTTTTCGTGATGGCATTAGAGTAGATCCTTAAAATACCAAAATATTAAGAAACTGGCCTCTCGCTGTCTCTCCATCAGATATTAGAAGTTTCTTGGATTTGGTTGGATATTTCAGATGGTTTGTTAATGATTTTCTTCTATTGCATGCCCTATGTCTAGATTGACTCAGAAGAAAGTCAAGTTTTAGTGGTCAGATCCTCGTGAGAAGAGTTTTCAGGATTTGAAGACTCGACTGACCTTAGCTCCAGTCTTAGCTCTCCCAGATGGTTCAGATGCATTCGTAGTGTATTATGATGCATCTAGAGTGGGTCTAGGTTGTGTCCTCATACAGCATGGTAAGGTCATAGCCTACGCATCCAGACAACTTAAACCCCATGAGAGGAATAATCCTACTTATGATCTTGAGTTAGCAGCCATAGTCTTTGCCTTGAAGATTTGGAGGCATTATCTATACGGTGGTTATGTAGATGTGTTCACTGATCATAAAAGTCTTCAGTATGTCTTTTCTTAGAAAGATCTCAATCTTCATTAGAGAAGGTGATTAGAGCTCTTAAAATATTATGACATGAGTGTCCTCTATCATCCGGGCAAGGCCAACGTAGTGGCCAACGCTCTTAGTAGACTATCCATGGGTAGTGTTTCTCATGTTGAGGATAGTAAGAAAAATTAGCTCAAGAAGTCCATCAGCTTGCCAGACTAGGTGTTTGCTTAGTCGATATAGATGAGGGTGATATATGGGTTCGGAGTAGTTCAGAATCATCTCTAGTTTTCGAGGTGAAAGAAAAGCAAGATAGAGATTCTAGCCTTATCAAGTTTAAAGAGTCTGTTCAGGATAAAAAAATAGAGGTTTTCTCCCCAGGGGGAGATAATGTTCTACGTTGTTAGGGTAGTCTCTGTGTTCCAGGAGTAGATGACTTAAGGCAGTGAATTCTTGAAGAAACACATGGTGTGCGCTAATCTATTCATCCAGGGGCCACAAATATGTACTATGACTTATGAGAAATCTATTTGTGGAGTGGGATGAAGAGAAATATTGCAAAGTTTATGGCTTAGTGCTCTACATGTCAGCAGGTTAAGATAGAGAATCAAAAGCCTAGTGGGTCCATACTGGAGTTCAGTATTCCTAATAGGAAGTGGGAAGTAGTGAACATAAACTTCGTTATGGGTTTGCCTCGAACTCATCATCAACATGATACAGTTTGGGTCATTATAGATAGAATAACCAAATCAGCTCATTTCCTTCCAGTTCATACCTCTTATTCAGCCGAGGATTATGCCAAACTCTACATCAGGGATTTGGTTAGATTGCACGGTGTTCCACTATCCATTATCTCAGACAGAGGTGAACTGTTCACCTCTCATTTCTAGAAAGCATTCCAAAAGGGTCGTGGTACCCAAGTTTATCTTAGTACAACCTTTCATTCTCAGATAGATGGTCAAGTAGAAAGGACCATTTAGACTTTATAAGATATGCTAAGGATATGTGCAATCTATTTCAAGAGAAGTTGGGATCACCACTTACCTTTGATTGAGTTTGCTGTAATACCCGTGTTTTTTCTTAGCTTAAAAATTATCTCAAGGATGTTAGAACTTGATTTGAAATAAGAATTAATTCTCATACACATGGTACTTCCATATTTTAACTTCCTATCACGTGGGAAATTTAATAAGATTTCCATCGATATATAATTTACCCAAATCCGGCACCAGGGCGAAGAGTTAGAGCCTTTTTAGTGAGACAGTGTTTGACCTGAGCCTTCAGCGCGTCGCAGAGATAGCTGAAATAAAATTGTTCAAATTCCAGTGTTTCTCCACGATATTGGTGCATCACACCAAAATTTTAGGTTGTAGACCAGGTGGCAACGCGATAGATATACGTCGCGCCATCGTGCAGTTTCTTAATTATCAATTTCCAGTGACACGATGCGATATCGCCGCATCGCGCCAAGGGCCTAACTCTGGAAATTTTACAGAAAATTTAATGATGTGTCCAGGGGTTAAAAGGGTCAACTTACTACCCCTATATAATCCCTTTAACACGTGATTTATCCACTTTTCACCCAAAACATATTAGTTTCTCTCAAGTTTATCTCAAGAACAAGCTAGGGTTTCTATTGGGGATTCAAATTTAGGAAGGTTTCACCATCAATCTTCATGAAATAACATTCTAAGGTATGCATAGTGTTCATTCATGAACTCCTTTCATCCATGAAGTCCAAAAATCCTTTTTAACTACAAGTTATGGATTTTCTTCATGTTTTCATGCTTTGTTTGTTCTCTTTCATGTTGATAAATGAGGAATTGATTTGTAATACCCTGTATGTTTCTAAGCTAGGAGACGAACCATTTTTCCTACATATGAAACCTCTTATCCTATGAGTAGCATTTTAGTGCATGACTTACAATGAGTATACTAGCAATAAGATAGCTTATGATACATTAAGCATGTTCATATGAGTCACTTAAGGTAATACAAGCTAAGAGTTTTTTAATCCATCAAGTTTTAGTGTTCGATTTTGCAAGGGTCATCTTTGAATGAGTATAACTCGATGTTAATATGGTATTTTGGCTTATTTCTACACAAAAAATGGTAGATAATTGAATTAGCTTTCCAACGATACCAATTTCACATTAATCCAATATTCGACCGAAAAGTTATGACCATTTTTGTGAGAGACAGTAAAGATAGGCGATTGGTTAGGAGCCACCCAACCAAACTTAGGCGATTGGTTAGGCACCGCCTAAGTCAGTTCCAATGCTAAAAACACTCCATTTTGAGTTATTTTGAGGGTAATTAAGTCTTTTAACAGTCCTTACACATCCCTAAACTTAACCCTATGAAATATATTGCTTCTAAACACATTACAACCCTATTAACATCTCAAAGCTCATCATCCAACAACACCATGGGAGAAAAACAACTAGGGTTGCATAATTAAGCTTGAAGATCAAATTTTAAGGAAATTCCTCCGTCAATCATCAAGAAAATCCCTTCCAAGGTATGCGTAGTGTTCATCCACGGATTCCCTTCATCTGTGGAGTTCAAGAATCAATCTTTAAAATACAAAAGCTTGGCTGATAGTGGTGATATGATCATACCCATGT